>NC_092122.1:17387624-17610215 GCF_045679555.1 Salvelinus alpinus
TGGCCATTTTGACTACACAGTATGCTTTGACGCTTGCAGTATACAAATTGTATGTTTATCGATTAGCCCCTCGCTTAGTGGAGGCTGCTGAGGGAGAACAGCTCATAATAATGGCTGAAACGAGCCCGTCCTCCCTAATTATGGTGCCACCATCCTCCTGTTCATTTGCTAAAATATCTCTACTCTAGGTCCTTACTTCCTGTTCTCCTCCCACTAAGCAGGAAGTCAGAGTAGAATAAACCAATAGGAGGGAGGTTTAGTTTCCTGTTGATAACATCTGCAGGCTTTATGAAGATGTGTTGCAACTTGCTGACCACAGCATTATCCCTTAACTAGATCACTTTCTGAATATGGGTCCCAGCAAATTGAGCCATAAAAGGATAAAGATATTTTCTGACTTGTAACGCACACACACACGCAGGTGGAGTACCTGCTGAAGAAAATCTCCACTGCGATGAACCAGGAGTGGGACGGCAAGCCCCTAGAGGACCTGCTATCCCAGGATGCCTCTGTCCAGGAGGAGGGCATGTCGGTGTGGGTGTTCCTGGATCACATGGGCGCCGGGAGGCTGCTGAGGGTCAGCAATGCGGGTGCCTTCAGTCTGGCTCTGGACCAGGTCTTCTTGGAGATGTACCACAACGTCCTCAAGAGGGTGAGTTGGTGGGACTGTGGATGTGGCTCCGGGTGGGGCTGTGTGTGTGGGCTGTTTTTATGTGTGTGTGTGTGTGTATATGTGTGTTTGCGCTGAATTAAATTCACATTACAGGGACAATGATCGATCCCTCTCTCTCCCTTTCTGTCTGTCTGTTTCTCTCTCTCGCAGGGTTACATGTGGAAAAAGGGACATGTGCGCAGGAACTGGATGGAGCGTTGGTTTGTACTCAGGCCATCCTTCATGGCCTACTACGCCAGCGAGGACCTGAAAGACAAGAAGGGAGAGATTCCATTGGACCAGAATTGTGTTGTGGAGGTAATCTTGTTATTCTGGTTCATCTTTCAATCCACAAAACTGTTAGAAAAAATCTTGGCTAGGATAATATTTTTTTTTTGCTAATGGCTAAGTGAATCGCTAATGTGTACCTGAGACAGAAGTACACTATATATACAAAAGTATGTGGACACCCCTTCAAATTAGTGGATTTGGCTATATTAGCCACACCCGTTGCTGACCGGTGTATAAAATCGAGCACACAGCCATGCAACCTCCATAGACAAACATTGGCAGTGGAATGACCTTACTGAAGTGCTCAGTGACATTCAACTTGGCACAAGTCAGTTTGTCAAATTTCTGCCCTGCTAGAGCTGTAAGTGCTGTTATTGTGAAGTAGAAACGTCTAGGAGCAACAACAGCTCAGCCGCAAAGTGGTAGGCCACACAAGCTCACAAAACGGGACCGCCAGGTGCAAAAAATCAGCTGTCCTCAGTTGCAACACTCACTACCGAGTTCTAAACTGCCTCTGGAAGCAACGTCAGCACAATAACTGTTTGTCTGGAGCTTCATGAAATAGGTTTCCATGGCCGGGCAGCCACACACAAGCCTAAGATCACCACGTGCAATGCCAGGGGTCAGCTGGAGTGGCGTAAAACTCGCCGCCACTGGACTCTGGAGCAGTGGAAACGCGTTCTCTGGAGTGATTAATTATACTTCACCATCTGGCAGTCTGACAGACATCTGGGTTTGGCAGATGCCAGGAGAACGCTACATACCCAAATGCATAGTGCCAACTGTAAAGTTAAGTGGAGGGGGAATAATGGTCTGGGGCTGTTTTTCACGTTTCGGGCTAGGCCCCTTTGTTCCAGTGAAGGGAAATCTTAACGCTACAGCATACAATGACATTCTAGACGATTCTGTGCTTCGAACTTTGTGGCAAGAGTTTGGGGAAGGCCCTTTTCATGTTTCAGCATGACGATGCCGCTGTGCACAAAGCCAGGTCCATACAGAAATGGTTTGTCAAAATCGATGTGGAATAACTTGACTGGCCTGCACAAAGCCCTGATCTCAAGCCCATCGAACACCTTTGTGATGAATTGGAACGCCGACTGCGAGCCAGGCCTGTTCGCCCAACATCAGTGCCCGACCTCACTAATGCTCTTCTGGCTGAATGGAAGCAAGTCCCTGCAGCAATGTTCCAACATCTAGTGGAAAGCCTTCCTTAGAAGAGTGGAGGCTGTTATAGCAGCAAAGGGGAGACCAAATCCATATTAATGCCCGTGATTTTGCAATGAGATGTTCGACGAGCAGGTGTCCACATGCTTTTGGTCATGTTTAGATTTTTTAAATTCAACTTTTATTTCTACAGGGTGGGTCACCATTGAGACCAGGGTCTAATTTGCAAGGGATCCCTGTGAACATGAACATACAATAAATAAAACAGGATTCATCTAAACAAACACAACTCACATCACCTCCCTTAAACTCCATCTAAGCGCTCCAATGGAGAGCAGTGAGTCTAATTTCAAGGTGACCTGAAGGCTATTCCATGAGCTGGACCTCCAGAAGCAGTCAGTCCAGAGGGTGGGTCTGAAAATGGCTGGATCTTCAGTTAATACGTGAGCTGATGTAGTGGGGGGAGTCTCTGAAGAACCGCTTTATGTACAAAAAGTAGCCAGTGCTGGACCCTTCTGGTAGTTAGAGACTCCCAGCCAATGGAACTATACAAAATGCAGTGATGTGTACGGAACATTGTCCCCAGTGATAAAAAGAAGTGCTGAATGCTAGTTTGAATCTAAAGGTTTTAAAGCAGAGGCTGCCACATGCATGTACAGTCGTGGCCAAAAGTTTTGAGAATGACACAAATATTAATTTCCACAAAGTTTGCTGCTTCAGTGTCTTTAGATATTTTTGTCAGATGTTACTATGGAATACCGAAGTATAATTACAAGCATTTCATAAGTGTCAAAGGCTTTTATTGACAATTACATGAAGTTGATGCAAAGAGTCATTATTTGCCGTGTTGACCCTTCTTTTTCAAGACCTCTGCAATCCGCCCTGGCATGCTGTCAATTAACTTCTGAGCCACATCCTGACTGATGGCAGCCCATTCTTGCATAATCAATGCTTGGAGTTGAGTTTGTCAGAATTTGTGGGTTTTTGTTTGTCCACCAACCTCTTGAGGATTGACCACAAGTTCTCAATGGGATTAAGGTCTGGGGAGTTTCCTGGCCATGGACCCAAAATATCGATGTTTTGTTCCCCGAGCCACTTAGTTATCACTTTTGCCTTATGGCAAGGTGCTCCATCATGCTGGAAAAGGTATTGTTTATCACCAAACTGTTTCTGGATGGTTGGGAGAAGTTGCTCTCGGAGGATGTATTGGTACCATTCTTTATTCATGGCTGTGTTCTTAGGCAAAATTGTGAGTGAGCCCACTCCCTTGGCTGAGAAGCAACCCCACACATGAATGGTCTCAGGATGCTTTACTGTTGGCATGACACAGGACTGATGGTAGTGTTCACCTTGTCTTCTCTGGACAAGCTTTTTCCAGATGCCCCAAACAATCGGAAAGGGGATTGATCAGAGAAAATTACTTTACCCCAGTCCTCAGCAGTCCAATCCCTGTACCTTTTGCAGAATATCAGTCTGTCCCTAATGTTTTTCCTGGAGAGAAGTGGCTTCTTTGCTGCCCTTCTTGACACCAGGCCATCCTCCAAAAGTCTTTGCCTCACTGTGCGTGCAGATGCACTCACACCTGCCTGCTGCCATTTCTGAGCAAGCTCTGTACTGGTGGTGCCCCGATCCCGCAGCTGAATTAACTTTAGGAGACGGTCCTGGTGCTTGCTGGACTTTCTTGGGCACCCTGAAGCCTTCTTCACAACAATTGAAACGCTCTCCTTGAAGTTCTTGATGATCCGATAAATGGTTGATTTAGGTGCAATCTTACTGGCAGCAATATCCTTGCCTGTGAAGGCCTTTTTGTGCAAATCAATGATGACGGCACGTGTTTCCTTGCATGTAACCATGATTGACAGAGGAAGAACAATGATTCCAAGCACCACCCTCATTTTGAAGCTTCCAGTCTGTTATTCGAACTCAATCAGCATGACAGAGTGATCTCCAGCCTTGTCCTCGTCAACACTCACACCTGTGTTAACGAGAGAATCACTGACATGATGTCAGCTGGTCCTTTTCTGGCAGGGCTGAAATGCAGTGAAAATATTTTTGGGAGATTCAATTAATTTGAATGGCAAAGAGGGACTTTGCAATTAATTGCAATTAATCTGATCACTCTTCATAACATTCTGGAGTATATGCAAATTGGCATCATACAAACTGAGGCAGCAGACTTTGTGAAAATTAATATTTGTGTCATTCTCAAAACTTTTGGCCACGACTGTAGATTACATCACCATAATCAAGTACTGGGAGAAGCATTGCTTGAACAATCTTCCTTCTACTTTCCAAAGTGAGGCAGGATTGATTTCTATAAAAGAAACCAATCTTAATTCTCAACTTTCTTGTCTGTTTTTCAATGTGTGTTTTAACAGGCAGCTTATCATCAATCCAAACACCCAAGTATTTATAATGGAGGACTTGTTCCGTTTGGGCTCCCTTCAATGTGCAAATATGTAGGTCCTCAAAGTTAATATTACGAGACCTGGAGAACAACAAACTTGGTTTTATTAGCATTTAGCACTAGTTTAAGATCATTAAGCAATTTTTGAATTTTTGAGTCAAAACCATGCTGAAGGTTATGAATGGCCTGCTGTTAAGAGGGGGAACAGGAGTAAATAACTGTATCATCCGCGTAGAGATGAATGTTACAGGTTTTAACAGATAGACCAATATTATGTATAGAAATAGGGAAGAGAACAGGGCCAAAAATCGACCCCTGCGGTAAACCTTTCATAATATTGAGGAAGCTAGATTTGATACCATCAGTACAAGTTGTGTCCTGTCCATTAGATAGTTATTGAACCAACTGCAATATGCCTGACCTAGCGTATTTCACACAACCTTTGTACAAGTAAGAAATGGTCAGCAGTATCAAATACTTTTGACAGGTCAATAAACAATGATTTTTATGGTGTAAACAATATAGCACATCATATAGACAAGTGTAGCTGCTGATACAGTGCTATGTCTGTTAATCTGTCTGCATATTTCAAGACATGGCATATGGGGATGTAGTGAGATACCCAAAGGGCTGGATGATTCTCTTGTCATCACTCATCTTGAAAAAATGTATACTATATTTAACAAAAATATCCACCTGACTGGTGTTGCATATCAAGAAGCTGATTAAACAGCATGATTATTACACAGGTGTACCTTGTGCTGAGGACAATAAAAGGCCACTCTAAAATGTGTAGTTTTGTCACACCGCACAGATGTCTCAAGTTAAGGGAGCATGCAATTGGCATGCTGGCGGCAGGAATGTCCTCTAGAGCTGTTGCCAGATAATGTAATGTTTATTTCTCTACCAAGGCCAGCATCCCGGAGTCGCCTCTTCACTGTTGACGTTGAGACTGGTGTTTTGCGGGTACTGTTTACTGAAGCTGCCAGTTGCAGACTTGTGAGGCGTCTGTTTCTCAAACTAGACACTCTAATGTACTTGTCTTCTTGCTCAGTTGTGCACCTGGGCCTCCCACTCCTTTCTATTCTGATTTAGGACTATAAATTCTAACTAGTGTAAATGTATCATTATCACCAAGGGCCACATTTTGGACTAGACATTCAAACTGCTTAGGGACAGAGGTAGTGAGAGATACAGAAACATTTAAGTTGTCCTTTGTAAATATGGCGACACCTCCACCTCTGTCAGATCCAAAACATTATAACCAGCCAGAGACACATCAGTATCCGGCACAGTCTTATTTAGCCAAGTTTCCCTCAAACCCTCCCATCTATCTCTGAACACCATCCAGTTTTGATTTCTATTTGCCATATATTTTTCAACTGTGCTATGATGTTTCACAAAAGTTCTGAAACTTTCTATTTTCATTGTTTCTACAGATTGTTTTTTTTATAAAAGTATTATTATATTATTATTATATTATTGATTGTCTATGACTTTAAGTCACTCAACAGTGCTATTTGCAGAGTTAGCTCCAGGCAAATGTTGCAATTCTTTAACCTTTCCTGGACCTGTGACCAAAAACAAGCTACATATGGACAGTACCAAAACAAATGATCTAATGATTCTGTCTTTTCGCAGCAAAGTCTGCAGAGCTGGGACGGTTTTATCCCCCATATATATATATAAAATGTAATTGGTTGCAAGAATTTTGTATAATCATTTAAATGGAACAATTTTAAGTTTTGAATCCGGCGTCGTTTTGTGTATCAGTTCATAAACCATGTGCCATGGAATTGGTATATCGAAAATCACTTCCCAACTATATGGCAATCTATATGGCACAGCTGTCCATTTTTGGTCCTTAAATGAAACTGGTATACTTTTTTATTTATCAGAATTTTATTTAACCACTTTTGGTCTTTAATGCAGGGCCGACAGACAAGTTCCTTATTCTTTCCCTCTTCCCTTTTTGTGGTTTCAGATATTACCAGAATGTCCACATTGGTTTGAGAGGTCAGAGTTCAAGATCAAACTTCTGGCATTTACATGAATCAGTCCAACGCCACAGCTGCAGGATTTCATATCAGAGTCTAATATCAGCACACTATGCTCAGTTGGTAACCCCATATTTGAAAATACCATAGGGTTAGCTTGAATTGGTATAGATACAAGCTTGTCTAGAACTGTACCATTGGGCCTATATTTTGAACTAGGATGTGGATTACAACAAGAGTCAATGAGGGTTACCTGTTGCGAGCCTGATGCAAATACGGATCATTTAAGGTTGGGATTATCTGAGCGGAACTTGGGGTGTTGATAAGTCAATGTCACCCTGGTAGTCAACCACCAGTTGTCCTCTCTTTGTCTTAGGCTATTCCAGACAGGGATGGGAAGCGTTGTCTCTTTTGTGTGAAGACCACCAGCAAGACCTATGAGATGAGTGCCGCCGACCAGAGACAGAGGGTGGAATGGACCCAAGGTGAGGGGATGTGAACAAGTGTAACGCCCTGCCTGAGACACAAGCCTAATTGTTGTCCTCGGACCAATAGGATATCCTGTTAAACTAATGGTTAAAACATTTGGTTGGCACGCGGGAGACCCCTCGGTTGAAAAGCATTAGGGAAAGAACATCACTTTTTTCTGATTCTCCTGTGTGTCTGTGTGTGTGTGTGTGTGTGTGTCCTCTTTCTCCCCAGCCTTGCAGACTGCCGTCCGTCTCCAGGGTGAGCGCAAGTCCTCCCTGCACCAGGAACTAAAGCTGAAGAGGCGGGTCCAGCGCGAGCAGAGTCAACAGGAGCGTAGCCTGAGCGCCAGCAGCAGCCGCGGCAGACAATCAGAAGAGCTTACCATTCAAGATCTGGAGAGGGAAAAGGAACGGCAAGGACAGGAGATAGAGAGTATTATTCAGGTGAGCAGGAGGGAGAGAGAGTGAGGCATTAAAAGAGGAGAGATAGAAATGATGAGTGGGGGAAAGAGGGGGTAATGCATACATAGTATACAGTACTTAACATGACATGTAGGGTGTATTTGTGTCCCACAGCACCAGCGAGAGGTGGAGGCACGGCGCAGGGATGAGGAGGAGAAAGAGAGGGAGCAACAGAAGGAGGTCCAGAGAGAGTTGGAGAGACAGCTAGAAGAGGCAGAGAAGGTGAGATCATGTACTGAAGAATGAGGTTAATTAGTGCACCTGTGTAGGTTCCCCAGATAAATGATTAGTGTGTGTGTGTGTGTGTGTGTGTGTCTGTGTGTGTGTGTGTGTCTGTGTCTGTGTGTGTGTGTGTGTGTGTGTGTGTGTGAATGCATTCGGTGTACATGTATACATACCTGATTGCCTGTCTGCGTGTGTTCCCCAGATGCGGGAGAGCATGCAGGCTGAGATGGCAGAGAAAGAAAAGGAGGCCGAGCAGCAGAGGAAGAGGATCCAGGAGCTGGAGCTGACACAGCACAAACTGGAGGCTGCTCTCAACACAGAGATACAGGCACACATGGAGGAGGAGAGAGTCAGGCTGGAGCTAGAAGGGTAACACACACACACACACACACACACACACACACAACACACACACACACACACACACACACACACACACACAGACACACACACACAGACACACACACACACACACGGCTGCAAGACTAAAGTCACAGATCAGATCACCAAACGTCCCTGCCTATTGCATTAGAATGGTCTTCTGTGTCCTTATGTCCCTCATCCTCTCTCCTATCTATCATTGTCTCCCTTTCTACTGTCTCTACCATTGTCCACCTTCCTCTCCTCTCCCAGGGTACTGCAGGCAGAGGAGGAGAAGAGCAGGCAGTGTCTGCTCCTCCAGGAGCAGCAGGAGGCATCCCGCCACTTCAGCCCCACGGAGGAGGCCCCAAACGGAGCTAAGGAAGAGCGGCCGGCCCCCTCTGCCCTCCACTACGCCTCCCAGGAGCTCCAGAGCCTCCGAGAGACCCGAGAAAGGAGTCACCAGCACCTGGAGGTGAGAGCGAGGAGATGAGAGGTGGAGGAGAAGAGGTGGCAGGAGGTGAGGGGAGAGCAGGATAAGGCTATTGTTCAGGATCTCTAGCTACAGTGGACTTTAGGCAGCCATCATTTCCACATTGAAAACGCTTTATATAATTATTTGCAGGTGGAATTGTTGCATAGGGTACCTATAAGTCAATAACAGCTAGTAAATGATAGATGGTAAAACAAAGTGCAACTGACATCAACTTTGTAACTAGCAGTATGTTCTCATGTCCTTGTTTCCTTCTCTCTGGGTCTGTAGGAAGTTCAGGAGAAGCTTCGTAAAGCCAGCATCCATGTCCGACACTGGAACGTTCAGCTCAACCGCCTAATGAAACCCATCGCTCCTGGGGGTAATGCTCTGCCATGCATTTCTCTCTCTCTCTCTCTCTCTAAAAAAATACTACAATAAGAAATCATATTTGATGGACAGTCAATAAAATATACTAAATATGGTATGCCATATCTTTTGCTACAGACAAGTTATCATCGTTGCCAGCGAAAATCACCTGCCCGAAACAGGAGGGGGCGTTAGCCAGCAGTGAGTTTATCGCTAAACTCCAACCAAGAGCCAATCAAGAAACTCAGCAAATACTTGAGAGCCAATCGGCTACAGAAGAGAAAGGGCTAAAGGAACAGGTGGAAGCTATCACCCTGTCAGAGCCTGGGGGATCGTGATGTGTCATGGGTAAATTGTGACTGACTCACTGACTGATCTACAAATAATATTGTAGTTATTTATGATACAAGGATCTTTGCAGATCAGTCATTCGGCAGTCGTCTGTACTGTTGGCTGGAATGTCGAACATTCCCAGTTGTTTTACATGTCAACAGTCTGGCCGAGTTCCTGCCCGACTAGATGTGCAGGTGTTGCATTGCATCAATCAATGGTTGCGTGCCACGTCATCGACTGTGCAGTCGGGCATCAGATTTCTACATCATATGAGGTGCTTAGCTGATGGGTTAAATACCACTCCAGGCTTTGTAAGATCTGGAATGTAGTCGGGGAGGAACTCGACCTCTACCAATGGTAGCGCTGACTAGGAGATGAGTAGGATCTGTAAGAAATGTATTGATCGAGGAGATACTACCTGTGCAATAAGAATGCTTATTTTAGTTTCTTCCTTCACAAAAAATCTTCCGTTCCGTATGAACATGACTAATGATGAGGACTATGATTCTTGGAAGGTGGACCCAGTAGCCTATACACTACTTCAAGAACTGGGAAACACCTCATCAACCAACTGACTGTTCAGATTTCCATCTTGCTAGGGGACAACAGTCATTGTAAATGATAAAATACCAAGAATAAACGACAGGTTTGAATTTCTGTACAAAAGAAGTGCACATACTGGTATGTAGTGTGTGAACAACGTGATTGCTCTCTTCTCCATTTGATACAAGGCAGTCTAACAAACCCATGTGTGCCATTTTATTGTCAGGAAAGGAAAAGTGTCATGTCAGGAAAAATCGGGACACGCAAATATGTACAGTCCCCTTTTGAAATAGGCCTAATATTCAGCACAACGTTTAATTATGAGAGAAAGACAGATTATTTTTTTCTCTTTCTTTAATTGTTGAAATTCAATCTCTTTGAAATAATTTCTTAAATCCTTTAGAAAAATACGTCTGTGGCTCACATATACACATACCGATGCCTAATATATATGTAATATATGTACTAATATTTAAAATAAATATATCTAAATACATGTCTTACTCATGTACATATGTCACATATAGTATCACACATCATACAGAATATCGAGTGGTTGATGTTTTTTCGATACCGAGGTAAAGACAGTCTCAAGTTGGATATTCGACAGATATTCGCGCTTTCAAACCACTTCAAATCAAATGTATTTATATAGCCCTTCTTACATCAGCTGATATCTCAAGTGCTGTACAGAAACCCAGCCTAAAACCCCAAACAGCAAGCAATGCAGGTGTAGAAGCACGGTGGCTAGGAAAAACTCCCTAGAAAGGCCAAAACCTAGGAAGAAACCTAGAGAGGGACCAGGCTATGAGGGGTGGCCAGTCCTCTTCTGGCTGTGCCGGGTGGAGATTATAACAGAACATGGCCAAGATGTTCAAATGTTCATAAATGACCAGCATGGTCAAATAATAATAATCACAGTAGTTGTCGAGGGTGCAACAAGTCAGCACCTCAGGAGTAAATGTCAGTTGGCTTTTCATAGCCGATCATTAAGAGTATCTCTACCACTCCTGCTGTCTCTAGAGAGTTGAAAAATGCAGGTCTGGGACAGGTAGCACATCCGGTGAACGAGCCACAAACTCCAAATAAGTGTCATTGTGTTGGAAAAATTGCACACAACATTGTACAGGTCTTATTTTCACGATTTGGACATTAATTCGCTTTCCAAGGCTAATAAACATGTGGAAATGTGAGCAGCATTTTGTATTCCTAGTTGAATTAGTTAGGGAGCGTAAACAAAGTACAAACCTTTTTCACATATAAATTTCAATAGCTCATTGGTCATGTGATCTACTTGACTCAAACAAGGTCCAGAATGTCCACTGACTACCCAAGGTTCAGAATGGTTAATTTAAGGGATCAATTGCTTCCCCAGTATCTGCATGAACTATCAGGCCAAGTGTTTTTGGTTGACCCTGCTGGACAGAAAGAGGAGGAGGAATCGGAACACGCTGCATATAAATTCAGGTCTTAGTTATTCCATTGTACTGGATCTAATACATATTAGCATTTTACATACATTCATAAGTGTAATAATTTTTTATGACATACTGTGAAAAATTCTCTTGGCTGCTGGCTCTGTCACTTTCAGACATGCGCAGAGCAGACTGAAAGGGGAAGGGTAGCTCTTGACTTGAACCACAGGTGTTCTCTGTAAAGAGAGAGTAATCCAAAAGGCACAGCCACACCCCTTGACTTTCAATTGGCACCATTGACCTGTATGTATTCTCTCCTGATTGGCTCTGTGGTCCACAGTCTGGCAGTCTGACTAAAGTGCCAGAGGTATGAGGAGAGACATCCTCCTTTGTATTTATGGGAACAAATATTTCCTAACACTTTGGATCCTGTTCTTGGACAGTTAGAAGACACAATGCACCAATGCAAAAAAGATATACTAATTACTGTCCATGAGTAACCTCAACCTTGTGGGTCTGTGGGCCAATAAAGTGCCAACTCAATTCTACCAGTGACAAGTCTCTCATGCCCCTATGTACAGGGACACAGGGCAATAGTTTTTAATCCTTTTTTTTGTTTTTAATCCTTTTTTACTGGAGTACACTAACCCCTAATTGGGGCTCTTTTCTTGACACATAGTAGCAGTTTACCAGATAAGAAGTCAAGAAGATCAAAAAGTAGATTGTTGTAAGGGTGTATTACGTCCTGTGCTGGCCACATTGTCATATCCATTCTAGATTCTGAGTGGTAAAATCATATCTGAAAAATGCCTCTATGTATGTGTATACATTTTCCCCCAAGACAGAACTGTCTAAGGGGGTGGAGTTGCAATCTACTGCAGAGTTCTGTCATGCTATCCAGGTCTGTGCCCAAACAGTTTGAGCTTCTACTTTTAAAAATCCACCTTTCCAGAAAACACTGTTGCCACTTGTTACAGACCCCCCTCAGCCCCCATCTGCACCCTGGACACCATATGTGAATTAATTGCCCCCCATTTATCTTCAGAGTTTGTACTGTTAGGTGACCTAAACTGGGATATGCTTAACACTCCGGCCGTCGTACAATCTAAGCTAAATGCCCTCAATCTCACCCAAATTATCATGGAACCTACCAGGTACAACCCCAAATCCTTAAACTCGGGCACCCTCATAGATCGGGCACTCTCTCATCCTGACCAACCTGTCCTCTAAATACACCTCTGCTGTCTTCAACCAGGATCTCAGCGATCACTGCCTCATTGCCTGCATTCGTAATGGGTCCGAGGTCAAACGACCACCCCTCATCACAGTCAAACGCTCCCTAAAACACTTCAGCGAGCAGGCCTTTCTAATCGACCTGGCCCGGGTATCCTGGAAAGACATTGACCTCATTCCGTCAGTAGAGGATGCCTGGTTATTCTTTAAAAGTGCCTTCCTCACCATATTAAATAAGCATACCCCATTCAAAAAATGTAGAACCAGGAACAGATATAGCCCTTGGTTCACTCCAGACCTGACAGTCCTTGACCAGCACAAAAACATCCTGTGGCGTACTGCATCAGCATCGAATAGCCCCCGCGATATGCAACTTTTCAGGGAAGTTAGGAACTTATCGGCAGACTCAACAGCCTTGGTTTCTCAAATGACTGCCTCACCTGGTTCACCAACTACTTCTCAGATAGAGTACAGTGTGTCAAATCGGAGGGCCTGTTGTCCGGACCTCTGGCAGTCTCTATGGGGGTGCCACAGGGTTCAATTCTCTGGTTGACTCTTTTTTCTATATACATCAATGATGTCGCTCTTGCGGCTGGTGATTCTCTGATCCACTTCTACGCAGACGACACCATTCTGTATACTTCTGGCCCTTCTTTGGACACTGTTAACTAACCATACAACTCTCCTTCCGTGGCCTCCAACTGCTCTTAAATGCAAGTAAAATTAAATGCATGCTCTTCAACCGATCGCTGCCCGCACCTGCCCGCCCGCCTAGCATCACTACTGACTTAGAATATGTGGACAACTACAAATACCTAGGTGTCTGGTTAGACTGTAAACTCTCCTTCCAGACTCATATTAAGCATCTCCAATCCAAAATTAAATATAGAATCGGCTTCCTATTTCGCAACAAAGCATCCTTCACTCATGCTGCCAAACATACCCTCGTAAAACTGACTATCCCACCGATCCTTGACTTCGGCGATGTCATTTACAAAATAGCCTCCAACACTCTACTCAACACATTGGATGCAGTCTATCACAGTGCCATCCGTTTCGTCTCCAAAGCCCCATATACTACCCACCACTGCAACCTGTATGCTCTCGTTGGCTGGCCCTCGCTTCATATTCATCGCCAAACCCACTGGCTCCAGGTCATCTATAAGTCCTTGCTAGGTAAAGCCCCGCCTTATCTCAGCTCACTGGTCACCATAGCAGCACCCACCCGTAGCACACGCTCCAGCAGGTATATTTCACTAGTCACCCCCAAAGCCAATTCCTCCTTTGACCGCCTCTCCTTCCAGTTCTCTGCTGCCAATGACTGGAACGAATTGCAAAAATCACTGAAACTGGAGTCTCATATCTCCCTCACTATCTTTAAGCATCAGCTATCAGAGCAGCTTACAGATCATTGCACCTGTACATAGCCCATCTGTAACTAGCCCATCCAACTACCTCATCCCCATATTGGTATTTATTTTATTTATATATATTTATTTTCTCCTTTGCACCCCAGTATCTCTACTTGCACATTCATCTTCTGCACATCTATCACTCCAGTGTTTATTTGCGAAATTGTAATTATTTCGCCACTACAGCCTATTTATTGCCTTACTTCCCTAATCTTACTTCATTTGCGCACACTGTATATATACTTTTCTATTGTGTTATTGACTGTATTGTTTAGTCTATGTGTAACAGGTCGCAGTTGTAAATGAGAACTTGTTCTCAACTGGCTTAGTTGGTTGAATAAAGTTGAAATAAAAAATAAAAGTAATAAAACAATTCTGTATGTGGGAATGTCTTATGTCCTTCCTTCAACCTCATATATCATAAATTGCTATTGCAAATAGAAGTATTATGTTCAACAACTGACATTTTCAGATATTATTTTGACAAACACACTTTGGTGCTTACAATTCATTCTCTATTGTCATAGATTTGGTTGGCACTGTCATCTGTGATCTTTGTGATATGACTTTCTTTAAGCACGTACTGATGAAACTGTCACTTCATATTTTTTTCTTAAAGTCTACAAACACTACATTTATTCACTCTGTGATAGGGTTGGATCCTATATGCTACTTTTATTATTCTCATGTAAATGGTTCAGTGCCTATAATTTAGGCTGTGTGTAGAATGGGGCATAAAGGAAATTACCTCTACTACTAAATTACTACTAGATTATAGTGATAAGGAATACAGCATACAAATGTGGCTTGTGTATTCATTTGCCTATAACTAATCAGAATTCCATTATGTTTACATAAAAAAGAGAATACTTCAAAATGAGAAGATCCTGCCATGGAAAAGACGACAGGGTGGACATAAAGTGGAAAGAAGGGGAAATAACTCACACCATGCAGCAGGACACCTTCAGCTGCGGGATCTTTGTAATGCAGGTTTGATAGTTACATTTTCAATAATGAATGGTTTGCTGTTATGTGACAATTAGGTAAAAAACTATATTTTCTATTTGGTGTAGATGGCCAAGTAAGTTGCACAGAACTTCCCCAACATCCCCTCCCAAATTGATATGGAACCTTCCAAAACACATGGAGCAACTGCGAAAAGAAATGGCTGAGGATATACTAAAAATGTCTGGTATGTAATGACATTTAATTCAAAGTAAATGTAAATTCTTTATTTTTATGTAGTTGTGTCGGACAGCCATATGTTCAGTTCATGCCTATGATTTCAGAGTCCCACTGATAAAGATCCTGGATGTGGCCCAAAGACTGACTGGGTTAGTAACTTTATTTAACATGTTTATAATCTTTATAATCTTTTGACAACAGTGACGGCATGTAAGACAATTTATTATATAACACAATGGATGGCTAATTCGTCATTCGTCGTACTGCATTGCTATTTGATATTATTTATAACGTGTTACTTTTTGTTTTGTTTTAGATTGTTTGTTTTGCATGCCAACGGTGGTTCCATTTGCTGTAACTAGGAATGAAGACAAGAGTTCAACAGAGTAAAGAACACAAACTGGAAGTGCAGTCTTTGTTGTTCAAAAATGTATGCTATACCCCATCCACACTGAAGAAATGTACATCAACCAGGGATAATGAGAAAGTTAACACTGTGAAATGTTTCAAACTTATTTGAAGTTAAGTGTCTGTTGACATGTTGGAAAATATTAAAGGTCTACAATTTCTGTTTAATTTGTCAATATTCAATGTTTCTTCATTGATTTACTGGCCACCATTACTGTGGTTACATGTTCGGTATATGTATTGACCAGCAAACACACTGCAGCCTACCTCACTAGCTCACTCCCCATCCCTGCTTTGGACAATTAATAGCATGACTCTCGTACTTTGCCCTTTTCCTTTATGGTTGATATTAACGACAAAAGGAGATATTATCTGTCTCTCTCCTATTGTGTCCCGCTGTTAAATACTGTGGAAAAATAAAAAACAGGGAAAATAAGTACTTAGAACTACCAATTATTATAGATACATATTAAAGAAAAGGGTAAACACAACACTGGACTGAACCCCCTAATTGTCAAACTAATATTAATGTACAACAATATAGAAGAGACATAACTAGAGGTTATGCAATATGGGTGTATATCCACTGCACGCTTCTTAGGTGTGTAATTGACATGACCAAGGAGCTATTCAAATTTAAAACTATGAAAAATGTATGTTACACCGCATGATTTTACAGTACACAAACAAGAGCATGCAATATAGAAGGGTACATTCGGCACCATGTTTGAAGTCACTAGGTCACATGACCAAGGAGCTATTGAAATTTTACATTTTGAAAAATTAATGTAAAATCATGTGAGATGAAAATGGATAAACGAATGGGTGTGCAATATAGAAGGGTAGTCAGTGGACATTCTGAACCTTGTTTGAAGTCACCAAGTCACATGACCAAGGAGCTATTGAAATTTTACATTTTGAAAAATTAATGTAGAATCTTGTGAGATGAAAATGGACAAACTAATGTCTATGCCATCGGGTTAGCTAGAACCAGTTTTGAAAGTGTTAGTAGTAATGGTTAAATAGCTATTGGAATTTTAAAAACTTGATTTGTCACTATGTTGACGGTCCCTAACTGCTGTTGGTGAACATAAGGAAAACTACAGGCGAATATCGGTCGAATATCCAACCTGAAACTGTCTTTACCTCGGTTTTTTGAAAGCCTACAGAAATGTAACATATTTGTTTGTGTAGGTAAATGGGCCTACCAAGCAATGGCGAAAATATTCAAACAATCACTTGCAATATTTCTAACTAAAGATTGCTATTTCAATATGAGTATTTTTGACGTCTTGTGATGTTTTTGTGTGATTTCTTGTGAATCTGCAAAATGCCCAAACACTGACCGTCGTTCTACGTCAATTGAACGCGACTTTCCACTCCTAAACAATCTGGCTGCGCCCGGCGCCAAATGATAGTCCCGCGGAGTGTATAATATGAGTTCCGTGAATTTATATAAACCTACGAACCGCTTCGGTGGACACCAAATTTAGAGATTGCATGTGGCAATACTATGAACATTAATGTCGTTGTCCTGCGAAAACGTTTATCAGTCAACAAGAGAGGCGCCAGTCTCCTCAACATGATGAGGATACCCTCAATAACGGAGCTTAGGTCATTTCCCTTCTTGTGCAGGAAAGTGTCAAACAACCCCCATCAGCATGGCTCACAGAACGGGACACAAGCATCACCCGAGACCAAAGACCAACTCCTGGAGAATGAACCCAAGGAGGAAGAGCAACGGAGACCCAAAAAGAAACCGAGCGAGTGTTCTGTGCTGCTCTTCCCCGGGCAGGGGAGTCAGTTCGTGGGTATGGGTCGCGGGCTTCTGAAATACAGAAATGTGAAGGACATGTTTGGCGTCGCGCAGAAGATACTGGGCTACGACTTGCTGTCTCTGTGCCTAGATGGACCAGAGGAGGAATTGATGAAGACAGTCCACTGTCAGCCCGCCGTGTTTGTCACATCACTGGCAGCTGTGGAGAGGCTGAACCACGAAAATCCAGCGGTAAGCCACATAGTAGTTGCCATGTCTGTAGCCGCGTATGAGCCGATGCTGTGAGTTGCATGTTATTTAAATAGTTACAAGTGTGCATTTAATGGCAAATTATACATTAAATATATGTTTAACTATACAGCCTAAGACACCCTGATGTTTTATACCAATAATATTATTGTATTTCTCTACAAACAAAACTCTCATCGCACATCTTGTCATCATATGCGACCTCATCCATCTCAAGGCCATTGAGAATTGTGTGGCTGCTGCAGGATTTAGTGTGGGAGAGTTTGCAGCCCTGGTGTTTTCTGGTGCCATGGATTTCGCAGAAGGTGAGCCTCAATAGTCTATCCAATGCTGTGCTATACTTAATTATGAACGGATGGTAAACAATTCTAAGTCGCCATCGTTTTTTTGTCTTTCATCCTACAGCCCTGTATGCAGTGAAGGTGCGGGCAGAGGCCATGCAGAACGCGTCAGAGCTGATCTCTAGCGGCATGCTGTCGGTAATGGGACGGCCCCAGGCTAAGTACAAACATGCCTGTTTGCAGGCCAGGGAGCACTGCCTTAGCCTGGGCATCAAGGAGCCTGTCTGCAGTGTGGCCAACTACCTTTTCCCCGACGGGAGAGTCATCGCCGGCCACAAAGAGGTAGTGGATGGATGGGGAGTCATTATTCTTTGAAGTTGGGTCACTCTCTTGGGCCACAACATCCTGGCTTTACGTACCTCACATTTATTTGAGATCAGAGTCAAGCAGTCTATAGATATACCTAAATGGGTTAGGGGAAGGGGCTAGGGGTGGAATTGACATTGGGAATAAGTCAGACAGTTCCTCCTGTCCTCCCTCCCTCAGGCACTGAACTTCCTACAACAGAACTCGAGGAAACTTCACTTCCTGCGTGCGCGGCCACTGCCGGTGAGTGGGGCCTTCCACACGGCGCTGATGGAGTCTGCCACCGAGCCCCTGAGAGACGTCCTCAGACAGGTGGAGGTACGGAACTTCATCAAATCAGTCAATAATATATTTTCAATTTCCAGTTTGTCAATGTACTGTGCAGCCAGGACGTTACAATATACAACATACGTCAAGTATAGAATATCTCCAGTCGTGTTGGTTGAAGTATGGTGGAGTTTACGAGATTTGATTCCTAACATGGACCACAGACAGATTGTCAATTGTATAATTCTGGTTAAAAACATTTAGTTTCCCTCCATAAATGCCTAAATAAATGTAAAGGAGTGGGAAAATCCTTTACCAAACCCGTCTCTCTACCCATCCCAACTTAGGTACGTCGGCCCGAGATCAACGTGTACTCCAACGTGGACGCCAAGCGCTACATGCATGAGGGCCACGTGCGCAGGCAGCTGGTCAAGCAGCTAGTGTCGCCAGTGAAGTGGGAGCAGACCCTCCACGAGGTGTACGAGAGGACCCAGGGTCAGAGCTTCCCCCACACCTACGAGGTGGGCCCCGGGAAGCAGCTGGGGGCCACGCTGCAGAAGTGCAACATGAAGGCCTACAAGAGCTACACACACGTGGACGTCACCACCCACGATGACTGAGAGGATTATGGTCTGAGGAGTAAGACAGGACTCATGGATTTGTGAAGAGACTCGTATCAATACAGTACAGTCTACATACTGTACAGTATACACCCATTGACAGTATCCTTCCAGTACTAAAGACATTGACACACATACATTACCTACAGTATACTTCCTTCATTGTGACAGAAATTACCCTGTCCATGTAACGGCGTTCCTCTTCCACTTCATACGAAGAGGAGGAGCAGGGATCAAACCAAAATGCAGACTTGTGATTTGACATGATATTTATTTAACAAGACGAAACTAAACACACGAAGAACACTTGATAATTTTACAAAACAACAAACGGAGTAGACAAACCTGAACGTAAGGACTTACATGTAACTCAGAACGAACGAACAGGAAAATTACTACATAAAACGACGAACGAACGAAACAGTCCCGTATGGTGCAACATAGACACAGACACAGGAGACAACCACCCACAAACAAACAATGTGACCCCACCTACCTTAATATGATTCTCAATCAGAGGAGATGAAAACCACCTGCCTCTAATTGAGAACCATATTAGGTACCCAAACCAACATAGAAACAGAAAACATAGACTGCCCACCCAAACTCACGTCCTGACCAGCTAACACATACAAAAACTAACAGAAAACAGGTCAGGAACGTGACATAACACCCCCCTCAAGGTGCGTACTCCGAACGCACCACCAAAAGTCTAGGGGAGGGTCTGGGTGGGCATCTGACCACGGTGGTGGCTCAGGCTCAGGGCGAGGTCCCCACCCCACCATAGTCAATCCCAGCTTACATCTCCCCCTTAGAATGACCACCCTCTTTTTCCACCCACCTAATATAAGGGGCAACACCAAGATAAGGGACAGCTCCGGGACAAGGTAGCTCAGGACAGCGAGGTAGGTCGAGATAGAGAGGTAGCTCAGGATAGAGAGGTAGCTCAGGATAGAGGGGCAACTCCGGACTGAAAGGCAGCTCCGGACAGAGAGACAGCTCTGGACTGAGGGGCAGTTCCGGATTACTGGCAGCTCCGGGCTGGCTGACGGCTCTGGACGCTCATGGCTGGCTGACGGCTCTGGACGCTCATGGCTGGCTGACGGCTCTGGACGCTCATGGCTGGCTGACGGCTCTGGACGCTCATGGCTGGCTGACGGCTCTGGACCCTCATGGCTGGCTGACGGCTCTGGACGCTCATGGCTCATTGGCGGCTCTGGACGCTCATGGCTCGCTGACGGCTCTGGACGCTCATGGCTGGCTGACGGCTCTGGACGCTCATGGCTGGCTGGCGGTTCTGGACGCTCATGGCTCACTGGCGGTTCTGGACGCTCATGGCTCACTGGCGGTTCTGGACGCTCATGGCTCACTGGCGGCTCTGGCAGATCCTGTCTGGTTGGCGGCTCTGGCAGATCCTGTCTGGTTGGCGGCTCTGGCAGATCCTGTCTGGTTGGCGGCTCTGGCAGATCCTGTCTGGTTGGCGGCTCTGGCAGATCCTGTCTGGTTGGCGGCTCTGGCAGATCCTGTCTGGTTGGCGGCTCTGGCAGATCCTGTCTGGTTGGCGGCTCTGGCAGATCCTGTCTGACGAATGGCTCTAGCGGCTCCTGACTGACTATCGGCTCTGACGGCTCGGGACAGACGGGCGGCTCTAATGGCTCGGGACAGACGGATGGCTCAGACGGCGCTGGGCAGACGGATGGCTCAGATGGCGCTGGGGAGACGGATGGCTCAGATGGCGCTGGGGAGACGGATGGCTCAGATGGCGCTGGGGAGACGGATGGCTCTGGCCGGATAAGGCGCACTGTAGACCTGGTGCGTGGTGCCGGAACTGGAGGCACCGGGCTAAGGACACGCACCTTCATGCTAGTGCGGGGAGCAGGGACAGGGCACACTGGACTCTCAAAGCGTACTATTTGCCTGGTGCGTGGTACCGGCACTGGTGGCACCGGGCTGAGGGCACGCACATCAGGACGAGTACGGGGAGAAGGAACAGTGTGTACAGGGCTCTGGAGACGCACAGGTGGCTTAGTGCGTGGTGCCGGAACTGGAGGCACTGGGCTGGAGACACGCACCATAGGAAGAGTGCGTGGAGGAGGAACAGGGCTCTGAAAACGCACTGGAAGCCTGGTGCGTGGTGTAGGCACTGGTGGTACTAGGCTGGGGCGAGGAGGTAGCGCCGGAAATACCGGACTGTGCAGGCGTACTGGCTCCCTTGAGCATTGAGCCTGCCCAACCTTACCTGGTTGAATGCTCCCCGTCGCCCACCCAGTGCGGGGAGGTGGAATAACCCGCACCGGGCTATGTAGGCGAACCGGGGACACCATGCGTAAGGCTGGTGCCATGTAAGCCGGCCCAAGGAGACGCACTGGTGGCCAGATATGTAGAGCCGGCTTCATGGCACTTGGCTCAATGCTCAATCTAGCCCTACCAGTGCGGGGAGGTGGAATAACCCGCACTGGGCTATGCACACGTACAGGAGACACCGTGCGCTCTACTGCGTAACACGCCGTCTGCCCGTACTCCCGCTCTCCACGGTTAGCCTGGGAAGTGGGCGCAGGTCTCCTACCTGCCCTTGGCCCACTACCTCTTAGCCCCCCCCAATACATTTTTGGGGTTTCTTCACGGGCTTCCGTGCTAGCCGCGTACCTTCATAAATCCGGTCTCTCTCTCCCATTGCCTCCGCTCTCCTAATCGCCTCCAGCTGTTCCCATGGAAGGCGATCTCTTCCAGCTCGGATCTCCTCCCATGTGTAGCAACCTTTTCCATTTAACACGTCCTCCCATGTCCACTGCTCGAACTCACGCTGCTTGGTTCTGGATTGGTGGGTGGTTCTGTAACGGCGTTCCTCTTCCACTTCATACGAAAAGGAGGAGCAGGGATCGAACCAAAATGCAGACTTGTGATTTGACATGATATTTATTTAACAAGACGAAACTAAACACACGAAGAACACTTGATAATTTTACAAAACAACAAACGGAGTAGACAAACCTGAACGTAAGGACTTACATGTAACTCAGAACGAACAGGAAAATGACTACATAAAACGACGAACGAACGAAACAGTCCCGTATGGTGCAACATAGACACAGACACAGGAGACAACCACCCACAAACAAACAATGTGACCCCACCTACCTTAATATGATTCTCAATCAGAGGAGATGAAAACCACCTGCCTCTAATTGAGAACCATATCAGGTACCCAAACCAACATAGAAACAGAAAACATAGACTGCCCACCCAAACTCACGTCCTGACCAGCTAACACATACAAAAACTAACAGAAAACAGGTCAGGAACGTGACAGTCCAAATGAACTCATTCAAGTGACCTTGCACCAATTAATAAATACCTGGTATTTATGAGAGTCAAGTCAGTTTGGTTTTTCTCAAGTTTAATTTTTTTCTCAAGTCATAAAAAAAAAAAAATCCAGCTTCCTTTTAATGGTGTAATAAGCTACATAAGATAGTTGTAGCAATTAAATGTTTAACCAGTAACAGGCCCAATCTTCATAGAAAAGACTGCAGACCAGCAACAGTCTTTAAAACATGCATTAGTTGATAAGACTAAAAACTGTGATCCAGCACAATCAATTCAATAACACACGGTATTTCCTTTTTCTTAAAGTCTATAGTAAAAATTGTTTAAAGATCTCACTCAATTAGGAAATTGTCCAACACAAAACATTGTAGCTAGAAGTCCAGCCGAGGCCCTCAGTGCAACGGTTAGCCTTTCTACTCCTTCCACAATGCAGTGCAAATGGTTGCCGTGGCCACCAGTGCCACAGTGGCAAGCGTTGCTTTGGCCCAACCAAGGCAGTTAGCAGGTTGAATACTGGAAACCTGTGTAGGGGCAAGGGACAACACATGAGTAGTAGTAAGAGACTTATCCCCTACCCCCAATGCACATGAGATGTGAGGGAAGTAGATACTGTAGGTATACGTAATATGCTGGTGGCTCTTACCCAAGCCTCTGCTCTCTGTGTAGCCTGCCTGTGGACAGCAGAGGCCAAACAGGCTTTGGCCACACCGGGCAAACTTTTCACTCCCCAAATCTGTCCTTGTATCCCCCTGATAATGAATTACATGAAATCTTTGTTAACCATATTATTTTCATTTATCGCGTGTTAAATATTTCTTATGTGCAAAATAAGCACTGATTTACTAGTTGTTTGGCACAATAGATCCTGGTCTTTGAGCCCTCTCACCTGTGGATGCTTCTAGTCAGGGCATGGGCAGGACTTGTCACATGGAGAGTTTGTGGCACAGGCCACTGATTAGAGTGTCTCTCTGCCCATTCACGGTCCAGTCTGTCACCCATCTCTGCCAGCTGACAACCTGTAGTCCGGGCAGCCCAGGCATGGATCCTAAAGGAGGGACGGACAGAAATTATGTTCACGAAACATTAGAAATGTGTTCTTTATTCCTTGAGGTAATCAGTGATTGTGTAGCAACAAAGTGTCCACTTTCAACCATTTTGCTTTCGCCCAAAATGCCAGATTAGTGACTACTTCAATGGAGGAGGAAATGAGGGTTCAAATACTGCCTTTGAATGTCTGTTATGACATCATTATAAGAGATAACATCAGCTAAATATGTGTATGTGACCAATAAAATTGGATTTGATTTATGAGAGAGTTTGAGTAAAATGTAACAATTTCTTATCTCGTATCGTCTGTGTAAACTGATCAACAGGTCAGGACTAGAGTGACGTAGCCTCTACCTGAGATTCACATCAGACAGGGTGACGTTGTCCACCTCACTAGGTCCAGCCCTGATAGAAATGGCACGGCATCGCTCTCTTCCGTGCTCCACCATTTTGTTTTCTGAAAAAAGAAAAGAGTTTGCCACACGCATGTCATGAGTTTCAGTGTGTTGCACTCCTAAATTATGTGGAAGCTATGTCAGGACAACAGTTTTTTTGTGTGTGTTAACAGGTGAGTTATTGCACCTAGCTGTGTGTGTGACTATGGTCATAACTTTAACGCCCATAATTATCTACCTGTGTAAATATTGAGTCATGTGACCAGAAGTGTGTTGCCGGGGAGATTATTCAGGTCAGTGCACACAAACTTTCCTCATCCTGAAATGATGTCATCTTCAGGATTCACTGCACAGGATGGGCTCAATGAGGTTTCAAGATACAGTGTGTGCGGCGCGCGACACATAAATAAACACACGTGTGTGTGACCTACATTAGTGCATGTCACGTCAGTTTTTACTAGGAATCTCGATGTGAAACACAAGAGAGTTTAGTGTTGAACACACCCCTGGCTCTGCTCACCTGTCCCTAAACTGTTCTGTCCCTCTGCTCCCGTGCTGTTGGAGAGGTAGTCGCAATGCAAATGGTGGATTTCCATTACTCAAATCAACCAAACGGCTACCATCACAAAACAATTGCTTCCTTGTTTTGTCATCTTAAAATATACATTTGATTTTGTAATAATACATAATGTCTTTACAAATGTAATGTCTAAAACCAATCCAATGAAAGGATGGATTTGTAATTAGTCTTGCTTTAAAATAATTGGCAAATAGAAATAAATACAATAATGTAAAATATATGTAATAAAGATACTATGAATTATTTAACTATTAAATTAATAATAGTATTATTGCTAATAACATCATATATGCCTTAGCTCTACAACATGATCAAATCATAACAATATTATTTGTGGATAGTAATGTTTGATAGGGGTTTGTCAAAACAAGGTGATGTCATCCTCTTCACCAAACAAATATTAGGTCGATTTGAAGATCACACAAGCAAAAAATAGAGTATAATTTGCCCTATTTCAATGTAAAATATTTAAACAATGATATTGTCATCGAGTTTCACATCTATGGAAGAGCAGTACTGCAGTCAATATCTGTCTACACAATGTTCCTTGTCTGACAACAAAGGAACAGGTGCATTGTAGAATAACAAAACATGTAAAACGTACCTATTTTGTAGATTAAAGTAGACGCCGCCCTGTAAAGCAAATAATAGGGGCATTATAGAACAATATCGTGAATATAAAAAATGTTTTGAACATTTCACAGTTGTTTAAAATGTTCCTACTTACAGCAGCGTCCTTTAATCTGTTGTTTTCAGGTAACTGCCACAATTATCAATTCAACAGCCACGCCTATGGCAGTTACACCAGGAAGATCCTTGAGGTGTGTTTCTCTCAACAACCACTAGAGGGCAACACGAGGCGAAAAATGTCCTTGCATGCAAAAAATTGGACCATGTGCATTTAGCCCAACCCTGAGGTGAAACGAGCGAGGAATATTTGACAGTTCGACGCGTCGTCGGTTGCCTGGTTATTCACCCGGAAGAGCACGGTATTCATCCTCCAGCTGACTGGGATGGATCAATAAATCATGATAAGAGATAACTAGCATCCACCCTTTTAGCAGATTAACGTTACATGGGTGAAGTCAATAAATTGAGGATTTCTCCTTTATAATTTGCATTAAATTCCCCTTGAAGGCGATTGAACCAGACATCACGATTGGATGAAAATCATTCTCCTTTGCAGGTGTCTCAGGCAGGGTGGATCCAGCTAGCTGGGACTGATGACAGGTTGTCTGACAAGAAGATTAGAAGATCGATTTCCAGGTAGCTAGCTAAAACTGTTATTTGGTGTGGAAGGATACATAGATACTTAGCTAGCTGACATAACGCGATTGTGTCCAATGCTTTACAGTACACCAAAATGCTACCAAAAGACAGTTGTGAATATAGCACATTAATTCAGTGTTTTTGCGAGATAGCTAACAGCAGTGGCTCATCATGGGCAAAACAATAGACTATTAACGTTAGTTATACCTATGTTTATTACACGTGCTAAGCTCATCTTTGCATGTGTGTTTGTGCTTGCATTGGTGTGTGTGTGTGTGTGTGTGTGTGTGAGAGAGAGA
The DNA here is from genome assembly GCF_045679555.1 of Salvelinus alpinus. Classification (NCBI taxonomy): domain Eukaryota; kingdom Metazoa; phylum Chordata; class Actinopteri; order Salmoniformes; family Salmonidae; genus Salvelinus; species Salvelinus alpinus. The sequence continues at coordinate 17,413,497 of NC_092122.1, forward strand.
GAGGAGGAACCATGGCTAATAAGGTGAAATGGGTGACCGACATTGAGAAATCCGTACTCATCAACAACTTTGAGAAGAGAGGATGGACTCAGGTCACAGAGAGCGAGGACTGGAACTTCTACTGGTAGGCTGTCATTGGAGCTATGGAGCTTTCTCTGAGTGACAATACACAGTGGGTGCTTATGAATGCCAGTGTAGCACATACAGAGATCAGGGTCGTGTTCAGTGGGCACTGATCAGGAGAGAAGAATGCTTTGAAACAGTCATTACTACTTGGTCTTGTCCAATAAAAACGCTCATCTTTTTTAAAAAATTTCTTTTATTTGTGCCTACTGAACACAGCCCAGGACAACATAAAAAACAGTACAAATAAATACATAAAGATATTGGTTCAGTGGTAAATTAGACAAATTGCAATGATGTGTAACTGTAAATAACAGATAATGTCGTTCAGAAAAACAGAAATTCCTGATTAATCACAAAAATCCAATCCCTGACTGACTACCCCCGCGAATCTCCATCAGCCTTGGGGAAACCCTGTTTATGATCCGTCTATGCCTCCCTATAGGATGAGCGTCCAGACCATCCGGAACGTGTTCAGTGTGGACACGGGTTACCGTCTCTTGGACGAGCAGATGGTCAACCACTTCCCCAACCACTACGAGCTGACCAGGAAGGACCTGATGATCAAGAACATCAAACGCTACCGTAAAGATATGGAGAAGGAGGGAAGCCCGCTGGCCGAGAAAGACGAAAACGGGAAATACCTTTATTTAGGTGTTAGTTGTGAGCTTTCCCGTACACGCACACTGCTTACTTACAGTATATGTAAATAAATGTGGATGTAAAATACATTTAAATTTCAATTGCACCTGCTACAAGGGGCTCTGACTAGAAGTGTCCCTTTTTCGGTTTCTTGGGCTATAACAGCTAAACTCACTCATTATTTTGTGCTGTTAAACAAATGTCATCAATACTGTCCTTTCATATTTCTCTGCGTTTTTATACTCCCTAACTCCCTCTCTGGTTGTGTCCCAGACTTTGTGCCGGTGACGTTCATGCTTCCAGCGGATTATAATCTGTTTGTGGAGGAGTTCCGTAAGAGTCCTTCCAGCACGTGGATAATGAAGCCGTGTGGGAAGGCTCAGGGAAAAGGCATTTTCCTCATCAACAAACTTTCCCAGATCAAGAAGTGGTCCCGAGACAGCCGTACCTCCACGTGAGTGCTGACACACACCCACAACCACACCCACACATACATACAGCTGAAGTCGGAAGTTTACATACACCTTAGCCAAATACATTTAAACTCAGGTTTTCAAAACTCCTGACATTTAATCCTTGTAAAAATGCCCTATCTTAGGTCAGTTAGGATCACCACTTTATTTTAATAATGTGAAATGTCAGAATAATAGTAGAGAGAATTATTTATTTCAGATTTTATTTATTTCATCACATTCCCAGTGGGTCAGAAGTTTACATACACTCAATTAGTATTTGGTAGCATTGCCTTTAAACTGTTTAACTTGTGTCAAATGTTTCGGGTAGCCTTCCACAAGCTTCCCAAAATAAGTTGGGGGAATTTTGACCCATTCCTCCTGACAGAGCTGGTGTAACTGAGTCAGGTTTGTCGGCCTCCCTGCTCGCACACGCTTTTTCAGTTCTGCCCACAAATTTTCTATGGGATTGAGGTCAGGGCTTTGTGATGGCCACTCCAATACCTTGACTTTGTTGTCCTTAAGCCATTTTGGAAGTATGCTTGGGGTCATTGTGCATTTGGAAGACTCATTTGCGACCAAGCTTTAACTTCCTGACTGATGTCTTGAGATGTTGCCTCAATATATCCACATACTTTTCCATCCTCATGATGCCATCTATTTTGTGAAGTGCACCAGTCCCTCCTGCAGCAAAGCACCCCCACAACATGATGCTGCCACCCCCGTGCTTCACGGTTGGGATGGTGTTCTTCGGCTTGCAATCCTTCCCTTTTTCCTCCAAATATAACAATGGTCATTATGGCCAAACAGTTCTATTTTTGTTTCATCAGACCAGAGGACATTTCTCCATGTGCAGTTGCAAACCGTAGTCTGGCTTTTTTGTGGTGGTTTTGGAGCAAAAGCTTCTTCCATGCTGAGCGAATTTTCAGGTTATGTCGATATAGGACTTGTTTTACTGTGGATATAGATACTTTTGTACCTGTTTCCTCCAGCATCTTCACAAGGTACTTTGCTGTTGTTCTGGGATTGATTTGCACTTTTCTCACCTAAGTACGTTCATCTCTAGGAGACAGAATGCGTCTCCTTCCTGAGCGGTATGACGGCTGCGTGGTCCCATGGTGTTTATACTTGTCACAACTTCCTCCGAAGTCGGTCCCTCTCCTTGTTCGGGCGACGTTCGGAGGTCAACGTCACCGGTTTTCTAGCCATCGCCGATCCACCTTTCATTTTCCATTTGTTTTGTCTTGTCTTCCCACACACCTGGTTTCAATCCCATCAATTACATGTTGTGTATTTAACCCTCTGTTCCCCACATGTCATTGTCCGGTATTGTTTTTTGTAAGTGCACGTTATGTCTGGGGTTTTGTCCCATTATGATTATTGTATTTTGTTCACGGTGATTTTTCTCATGAAACTGCGCCGTTGGAACACAGTCTTTGCTCTCCTGCGCCTGACTTCTCTACCGCCAGTACGCACGCCGTACAATATTTATGTACTATTGTTTGTACAGATTAATGTGGTACCTTCAGGCGTTTTTATATTGCTCCCAAGGATGAACCAGACTTGTGGAGGTCTACAATTTTTTTTCTGAGGTCTTGGCTGGTTTCTTTTGATTTTCCCATGATGTCAAGCAAAGAGGCACTGAGTTTGAAGGAAGGCCTTGAAATACATCCACAGATACACCTCCAATTGACTCAAATTATGTCAATTAGCCTATCAGAAGCTTCTAAATCAATAACATAATTTTCTGGAACTTTCCAAGCTGTTTAAAAGCAGAGTCAACTTAGTGTATGTAAACTTCTGACCAACTGGAATTGTGATACAGTGAATTATAAGTGAAATAATCTGTCTGTAAACAATTGTTGGAATAATTACATGTCATGCACAAAGTAGATGTCCTAACCGACTTGCCAAAACTATAGTTTATTAACAAGAAATTTGTGGAGTGGTTGAAAAACGAGTTTTAATGACTCCAACCTAAGTGTATGTAAACTTCCGACTTCAACTGTATATACACACACACACACACACACACACACACACACACACACACACACACACACACACACACACACACACACACACACACACACACACACACACACACACACACACCTATACTAACTACTGATAAACATGTCCTGTGTGTAACTGCCAAAGGTGAGTGTTTGCTTGCATTTGCATATGTCATACAGGTAGTATTACCCCACTACTCTTGAATCTGCTGTTCTCAACAGCATTGTCCGTAGATGAGTTGTCCATAGATAAATGACTGATGCTCTGTATCCTTTGTTTTTGCAAGGTTTGTAGCGGTCTCAAGTGGCAAGGAGGCCTATGTCATCTCTCTGTACATCGACAACCCACTGCTGATCGGAGGCAAGAAGTTTGACCTGCGTCTCTATGTGTTGGTTACCACCTATCGACCTCTCAAGTGTTACATGTAGGTTTATGATTAACCTAAAGCCTACAGCCCGGTTTCATTTCCCTCAAGTCCTACTGCTCTGAAATGACTGGATAGGTGATAGGTAATAAATAAATAATAACTTAATTGTCCCTATACTAACAGAAACATAGACAGTCTGTTACATGTAATGCAAATACATCATTATAAACAGTGCAGTATGCATATACTTTTTCATAATTCTGTAATTATGAAAAAGGTGTACCTGTGGATGTATTTCAACGCCTACCTTCAAACTCAGTGCCTCTTTGCTTGACATCATGGGAAAATCAAAAGAAACCAGCCAAGACCTCAGAAAAAAAGTCTGGTTCATCCTTGGAAGCAATATAAAAACGCCTGAAGGTACCACGTTCATCTGTACACACAATAGTACGCAAGAATGAACACCATGGGACCACGAAGCCGTCATACCGCTCAGGAAGGAGACGCGTTCTGTCTCCTAGAGATGAACGTACTTAGGTGCGAAAGTGCAAATCAATCCCAGAACAACAGCAAAGGACCTTGTGAAGATGCTGGAGGAAACAGGTACAAAAGTATCTATATCCACAGTAAAACAAGTCCTATATCGACATAACCTGAAAGGCCGCTCAGCAAGGAAGAAGCTACTGCTCCAAAACCACCACAAAAAAGCCAGACTACGGTTTGCAACTGCACATGGAGAAATCCTCTGGTCCTCTGGTCTGATGAAACAAAAATAGAACTGTTTGGCCATAATGACCATAGTTATGTTTGGAGGAAAAATGGGAGGATTGCAAGCCGAAGAACACCATCCCAATCGTGAAGCACGGGGGTGGCAGCATCATGTTGTGGGGGTGCTTTGCTGCAGGAGGGACTGGTGCACTTCACAAAATAGATGGCATCATGAGGAGGGAAAGTATGTGGATATATTGAAGCAACATCTCAAGACATCAGTCAGGAAGTTAAAGCTTGGTCGCAAATGAGTCTTCCAAATTCTGTATAACATTAATAAAGGATATTGCTAGGATAAATGATAACTTCAGCATTTGATCAGATCAGTATTTGACAATTTGGTCCATTTGGACCTTTGTGTTGCTTCCAGGTATAAACTGGGTTTCTGCCGGTTTTGCACAGTGAAGTACACCCCCAGCACTAGTGAACTGGACAACATGTTTGTGCATCTGACCAATGTGGCCATTCAGAGACATGGGGTAAGTGTGTGTGTGTGTGTTGTCAAGACAGATAACATATACACAACACACTAAGTGGGCCTAAAGCAGGCAGAAATGGCTCCTACATAAATATATGAGTTTCTATGTGTATATATTTCTACATGTGTACAATACATCTATACACGTTGCAGGATGACTATAACCATGTCCACGGTGGGAAGTGGACGGTCAGCAACCTGCGTCTGTACCTGGAGAGCACCAGGGGGAAGAAGGTGACCAGCCGACTGTTTGACCAGATCCACTGGATCATGGTGCAGTCCCTAAAGGCTGTCGCTGTGAGTGGTCACACACACATACTGAAACAAAAACATGTTCCCCATTTTATCTCTGCTGTGTTGCAGCTGCTCTTCCCTTTTTCACTCCTGTCCCACACACTCAACACACTAACTTCCTTTTCCCCTCTAAACACTCCCGCTCTCTCTTCCTCTCCCTCTCCCCGTCTCTCTCTTCACAGCCCGTCATGAACAATGATAAACATTGCTTTGAGTGTTATGGATATGACATCATCATCGATGACAAGCTGAAGCCATGGCTTATTGAGGTGAGGCGCCCACCCACACACACACTGTAATTACATGACATAGGCAAAAATTATGTCTCTCTTATTGTGAACATACTATAGTTTTACTCACTAATTCTAGTTCCTACTAAGATGAGCTTGTGTCAAAATGTTTTCTTTGTTCTGCATTGTTTGTGAAGTGAAACCAGTGCTGCGTTCCTTTCTCTGGCAAGTTTAATGTCCTTAGGGTTGACTTTTCTCTCTGTGTGTGGGTGTTTGTATATGTGTGTGTGTTTGTGTCTGAAGTGTGTTTGACTTAAACCTGCTCAAGGCAATGTACAGAAAACAAACAGTACTCTGGTTCACCAGCAGTTATGTATGTTTTTAGGATTTAGGAATGGCACAATGAAACAATTGTCTGTTGTTATGAGCGTTGGACTAGTAACCGAAAGGTTGCAAGTTCAAGTCCCCAAGCTGACAAGGTAAAAATCTGTCGTTCTGCCCCTGAACAGGCAGTTAACCCACTGTTCCTAGGCCGTCATTGAAAATAAGAATTTGTTCTTAACTGACTTGCCTAGTTAAATAAAGGTGTGTGTGTGTGTGTGTGTGTGTGTGTGTGTGTGTGTGTGTGTGTGTGTGTGTGTGTGTGTGTGTGTGTGTGTGTGTGTGTGTGTGTGTGTGTGTGTGTCTTTCTGCGATTGGTCTCTCTTTTTCTCTCTCTTAGTTGTCCATGTGGGTGTCTGTGTGCCAGTATATTTACAACCCACACCCACCGTTGCTGCTAATACATTGTCCGTGTGGTACATTTCCTGCCTGATAAGCAGTTCCCAGTTCCTATGGGGACCGATAGGAAATGAAAACAGTGAAATAGTGAGGTCATTCCTGCCTGTTACTAGTCTCCAGTACTTTGTACTCTACTCATACTCAGGACAGAACTTTCCATGCTGGCCCGTGTGTACATAATGACTAATGCTTATCCTGACCTGTGCTCTCTGCTTTGTGTGTGTGTGTGTGTGTGTGTGTGTGTGCGTGCGTGCGTGCGTGCGTGCGTGCGTGTATTCCGCGTCTGTCCTCCAGGTTAACGCTTCTCCGTCGCTCACCTCCAGCACAGCCAACGACCGGATCCTGAAGTACAATCTGATCAATGACATTCTCAACATCGTCACACCCAACGGGGACATTCCCGACTGCCGCTGGAACCGCAGCCCACCCCGAGAGGCCCTGGGCAACTACCAAGTCCTGTGAGTGACAGCCCCCTCCTATCACAGCGCTTGAGGGAGAAAACAGGCCTGGGGCGTGTTCAGCAGGACGCAGCGTTTCAGAATATTTAGATAGAATTATGCTATGCTTCTCTGACATGTAGAATATGGAATCAAGTCGGATCTAATCATGGCATTTATATCTGCAACATTTGACAACGTTTGACTACGGAACGTGGCTCAGGGTAAAAAAACAACACTATTTGTAAAAAATAAAAAATAAAATACTGGAATGCCAGATGGGCAGGGTTTGCCGTTTTGGAACTATTGGTCCATCAAGCCAGGATTAACGGTTAGAGAAAATACCTATAACCGTGAACTGATTCAGGATCAGATGAACTGAAACAAGCCATCTACGATTCACCGCATAGCAGCTTCTAGTCATTGTTGCACACAGCCTTTTACCTCAGAGGTACATTTTTGTTGTGACGTTATCACTATATTGTCTTTATACTTCCTATATCCGGCATCCTTACTTATTTTATGAGTTGGATAACACTTTGGGAGGGATCTTAGACCATTCCTACATACAGAATCCACAGGAGGTTGGTGGCACTATAATTGGGGAGAACGGGCTCTTGATAATGGCTGGAGCAGAATGAGTGAAGTGGTATCAAAACCATCAAACACATGGTTTCCATTTATTCTGTTCCAGGCGTTATTATGAGCCGTCCTCCCCTCAGCAGCCTCCACTGACAGAATCCTTCCAGATCCTTGATATACTTCGTCTGCGCTTATAGACTGCCCTCTTCAATTCAAACCACAGCTTTTCAATAGGTTTCTACTTTTGATTTTGGAGCCAATTAACCATTTCTTTGTGGATTTTAAAGTGTGCTTGGGGTTATTGTATTGCTGGAAGTTCCACATGCGGCCAAGTTTCAGCTTCCTGGCAGAGGCAACCAGGTTTTTGTCAATAATATCCTGATACTAGGTAAAGTTCATGATGCCGTTGACTTTAACAAGGACCCCATGACCAGTGGAAGCAAAATAGCCCCGTAAGATACACCACCAAACTTTACAGTAGGTACTGGGTTCTTTTCTGCTCATGCATTCTCATTTCGATGCCAAACCCACCACTGGTATGCGTGGCCAAAGATCTCTATTTTTGCTAATCTTTATCAAGGGTGTCAATAATTTCGTACCCCACTGTAGCTCTTTCCAGTACTCTGTCTTACACATACACTCTTAGAAAAAAAGGTGATATCTAGGACCTAAAACTGTTCTTCGGCTATCCACATAGGAGAACCCTTTGAAGAACCCTTGGAACACAAAAGAGTTCTACCTGGAACCAAAAAAGGTTCTACCTGGAATCAAAAAGGGTTCTCCTATGGGGGCAGCCAAAGAACCCTTTTGGAAGCCTTTTTTCTAAGAGTACTCCCTCTCTCTATTCTCTGTCTCTCTCTGTCTCTTCCCCTCCCTTCCTGCCTTTGTCTCTCTCTCTCACCACTCTCTCCCACCCTGCCTCTCTCTGTCTTCCCCTCCGTCCCTGCCTCTCTCTCTCTCCCTGCCTCCCTCCCTCTATCTCTCCCTTTCTCAGGTACGACGAGGAGCAGGCGCTGAGCGAGAATGCAGAACGTGACCTACGGAGTCGCTCAGGCCAGTCGCTGGGGTCTAAGGGAACGGCGAAGGTGGGCACCGGGCCTCGCCCAGCTGCCGCCACCTGGAAGTGAGGTGGTAATGTCCAACGCCTCACTGTGCCTCACTGTCCCTTCACTGACCTCTCGTTGCGCTTCCTGTGTCATTCATGGGGGAAAGGGGGTCGGGGGCAAGGGACAACCCAGACAGAGGGATGGAAGGATGACAGGGAGGGAGGGAGAGGACCCAGTAAGCTCTGAGGACCCTGCCATGTATCACAAGCAAGGACACGTGTGTGTGTCAGTAAAGAAAGGGTCACACACACTCACGTTTAGCAGAAGCTCTGTATAATACACTAAATAATAGCATTTATCAACCTTTTATATAGCAATGGGAAAGGGACATTCTCAGATGACTGTTAGAGGATTTCATCAATGCATTGAATAATGTTTACATATATTGTTGTGGAATTGTCTGACTTTAATGTTTTTGATGTTTTCAAGCAGAATATTTGCAAGGTTAAGACACATTGACGTGTGTAATTATTCTGTTCATGTCTGAAAACCGACAGGTTTCACCTCTTTATTTTGAAATGTATGACCCGAAAAGCATTTGCTATTTGTTGACTGTATAAAACATAGTGTAATGGACAATGCTAACAACAAACAAAAGTAAGACTGGAAAGTGAGCTTTGAAGCGTTTGCTTTTCAAGCCACTGGAGTAGGCTATAAAGTGTATAAGACTACAGTATGCATAGGACAGTCAATGTATTGGAATTACTTTTACAAAACTGAGAGACTTGTTCAATGTTTGGTTATACAACTTTACTTTTGAGTTGTTACTCATAAGTTCACCGTTGGGATAAAGAAATGCTTTTATAGTTAAATATCTGGATATAAAGTGATGAGGTCAGCTCTTCAAACGTTGAAATACCTTTCATTTTGTGTTGTGGATGACATTGCCATGCCAACATATATTTTCCTGTGGTGTGACCTTGGAGGGGTGACCTCGAAACCAGGGTTGCGTCCCAAAGGGCACCCTATTACCTATGGGCCCTGGTTAAAAGTAGTGCACTATATAGGGAATAGGGTGCCATTTGAGACACTGACCAGCACACCCTTGGTCTGCTTGTGTGTTTAAGATAATCCCATTCTGGTTACAGTGTGTGGTCACCTCGAGCGGTTGGCATACAAGAAACTAAAGCTGAAGTGGCTACTGAGCTATAACAGACTGAACCATTCTGATTGTGTGAAAGTGAAAGAAAAAAAAATGTCACCTTTATTTAAATAGGCCATGGTGGCGAAGCAATTACAAAATAGCAATTAAACACTGGAATGGTAGGATGTACAGAGGATGAATGTGCAAGTAGAGATACTGGGGTGCAAAGGAGCTAAATAAATAAATACAGGATGGGGATGAGGTTGATTGGATGGGCTAATTACAGATGAGCTATGTACAGGTGCAGTGATATGTGAGCTGCTCTGACAGCTGGTGCTTAAAGCTAGTGAGGGAGGTAAGAGTCTCCAGCTTCAGAGATTTTTGCAGTTCGTTCCAGTCATTGGCAGCAGAGAACTGGAAGGAGAAGCGGCCAAAGGAGGAATTGGCTTTGGGGGTGACCAGTGAGATATACCTGCTGGAGCGCGTGCTACGGGTGGGTGCTGCTATGGTGACCAGTGAGCTGAGATAAGGCGGGGCTTTACCTAGCAGAGACTTGTAGATGACCTGGAGCCAATGGGTTTGGCGACGAGTATGAAGCGATAGCCAGCCAACGAGAGAATACAGGTCACAGTGGTGGGTAATATATGGGGCTTTGGTGACAAAACGGATGGCACTGTGATAAACTGCATCCAATTTGTTGAGTAGAGTGTTGGAGGCTATTTTATAGATGAAATCGCCGAAGTCGAGGATCGGTAGGATGGTCAGTTTTACGAGGGTATGTTTGGCAGCATGAGTGAAGGATGCTTTGTTGCGAAATAGGAAGCTGATTCTAGATGTAATTTTGGATTGTAGATGCTTAATGTGAGTCTGGAAGGAGAGTTTACAGTCTAGCCAGACACCTAGGTATTTGTAGTTGTCCACATATTCTAAGTCAGAACCGTCCAGAGTAGTGATGCTGGACGGGCGGGCAGTGATCGGTTGAAGAGCATGCACTTAGTTTTACTTGCATTTAAGAGCAGTTGGAGGCCACGGAAGGAGTGTTGTATGGCATTGAAGCTCGTCTGGAGGTTAGTTAACACAGTGTCCAAAGAAGGGCCAGAAGTATACAGAATGGTGTCGTCTGCGTAGAGGTGGATCAGAGAATCACCAGCAGCGAGAGCGACATCATTGATGTATACAGAGAAGAGAGTCGGCCCAAGAATTGAACCCTGTGGCACCCCCATATCGACTGCAAGAGGTCCATACAACAGGCCCTCCGATTTGACACACTGAACTCTATCAGAGAAGTAGTTGGTGAACCAGGCGAGGCAAACATTTGAGAAACCAAGGCTGTTGAGTCTGCCAATAAGCATGTGGTGATTGACAGAGTCGAAAGCCTTTGCCAGGTCAATGAATACAGCTGCACAGTAATGTATCTTATCGATGGCGGTTATGATATCGTTTAGGACCTTGAGCGTGGCTGAGGTGCACCCATGACCAGCTCTGAAACCAGATTGCATAGCGGAGAAGGTACGGTGGGATTCGAAGTGGTCGGTAATCTGTTTGTTGACTTGGCTTCCGAAGACCTTAGAAAGGCAGGGTAGGATAGATATAGGTCTGCAGCAATTTGGGTCTAGAGTGTCTCCCCCTTTGAAGAGGGGGATGACCGCGGCAATTTCCAATCTTTGGGAATCTCAGACGATACGAAAGAGAGGTTGAACAGGCTAGTAATAGGGGTTGCAACAATTTCAGCAGATCATTTTAAAAAGAGAGGGTCCAGATTGTCTAGCCCGGCTGATTTGTAGGGGTCCAGTTCTTTAAGAACATCAGCTATCTGGATTTGGGTGAAGGAGAAATGGGGGAGGCTTGGGCGAGTTGCCGTGGGGAGTGCAGGGCTGTTGACCGGGGTAGGGGTAGCCAGGTGGAAAGCATGGCCAGCCGTTGAAAAATGCTTATTGAAATTCTCAATTATAGTGGATTTATCGGTGGTGACAGTGTTTCCTAGCCTCAGTGCAGTGGGCAGCTGGGAGAAGGTGCTCTTATTCTCCATGGACTTTATAGTGTCCCAGAACTTTTTTGAGTTTGTGCTACAGGATGTAAATTTCTGCTTGAAAAAGCTAGCCGTAGCTTTCCTAACTGCCTGTGTATATTTGTTCCTGACTTCCCTGAAAAGTTTCATATCACGGGGGCTATTCGATGCTAATGCAGAACGCCACAGGATGTTTTTGTGCTGGTCAAGGGCAGTCAGGTCTGGAGAGAACCAAGGGCTATATCTGTTCCTGGTTCTAAGTTTTTTGAAAGGGGCATGCTTATTTAAGATGGTGAGGAAGGCACTTTTAAAGAATGACCAGGGATCCTCTACTGACGGGATGAGGTCAATATTTTTCCAGGATACCCAGGCCAGGTCGATTAGGAAGGCCTGCTGGCTGAAGTGTTTTAGGGAGCGTTTGATAGTGATGAGGGGTGGTCGTTTGACCGCAGACCCGTTACGGATGCAGTTATAGAGGCAGTGATCGCTGAGATCTTGGTTGAAAACAGCAGAGGTGTATTTGGAGGGCAAGTTGGTTAGGATGATATCTATGAGGGTGCTCGTGTTTACGGATTTGGGGTTGTACCTGGTGGGTTCATTGATAATTTGTGAGAGATTGAGGGCATCAAGCTTAGATTGTAGGATGGCCGGGGTGTTAAGCATGTCCCAGTTTAGGTCACCTAGCAGCACTAGCTCTGAAGATAGATGGGAGGCAATCAGTTCACATATGGTGTCCAGGGCACAGCCGGGGGCAGAGGGTGGTCTATAGTAAGCGGCAACGGTGAGAGACTTGTTTCTGGAAAGGTGGATTTTTAAAAGTAGAAGCTCGAATTGTTTGGGTACAAACCTGGATAGTTAGACAGAACTCTGCAGGCTGTCTCTGCAGTAGATTGCAACACCGTCCCCTTTGGCAGTTCTATCTTGTTGGAAAATGTTATAGTTAGGGATGGAAATTTCAGGGGTTTTGGTGGTCTTCCTGAGCCAGGATTCAGACACGGCTAGGACATCCGGGTTGGCAGAGTGTGCTAAGGCAGTGATTAAAACAAACTTGAGGAGGCTTCTAATGTTAACATGCATGAAACCAAGGCTTTTACGGTTACAGAAGTCAGCAAATGATAGCGCTTGGTGAATGGGAGTGGAGCTAGGCACTGCAGGGCCTGTATTAACTTCCAAATTACCAAAGGAACAGAGGAGGAGTAGGATAAGGGTACGGCTAAAGGCTAAAATAACTGGTTGTCTAGTACGTTCAGAACAGAGAGTAAAAGGAGCAGATTTCTGGGCCCGGTAGAATAGATTCAAGGCATAATGTACAGACAAAGATATGGTAGGATTTGGATACAGTGAGGGTAAACCTGTGCCTAGAGTGACGATGAAAGAGATATTGTCAATAGAAATATCATTTAAACCAGGTGATGTCACCGCATGTGTGGTAGGTGGAACTAAAGTGTTAAATAAGGCGTATTGAGCAGGACTAGAGGCTCTACAGTGAAATAAGGCAGTAAATACTAACCAAAACAGCAATGGACAAGGCATATTGACGTTAGCGAGAGGCATGCGTAGCCGAGTGATCATAGGAGTTCAGTGAGTGGCTTCAGGCAGCTTGCGGGCCGGGGCTAGCAAGCTAACAGAAGGGCCTTGGAGGGACGTCGCGACGAAAGAAAGTGTGTTGTGGCCCCCTCGTGCTATTACATCGGCAGACGGATCAGCAGGGCTCCGTGTAGTAAACCAGGCCAATTGGCAGAATAGGTATAGTGGCCAAAGAATTTGTCCGGTGGGCCTCTTAAGCTAACAGTCCGATGTGCTCTGGACAGCTAGCAGGCCGATGTGCTCTGGACAGCTAGCAGGCCGCGGCTAGCATGCTAGCGGATGGGATTTCGGGACGAAACGACGGCGGAGCCAGTTGAGAAAAACCCCATTGGGCGAATCACGTCGGTGGTCCAGTCGTAATGAGTCGGTGGGGGTCCAAGCCAGTTGGCAAAAAGAGGTATTGTAGCCCAAGTAGTGGCTGGTGGACCTCTTTGACTAGCTGGGAGATGGGCCTAGCAAGGCTAGCACCAGGCTAATTGGTTATTGCTTCGGGACAGTGACGTTAGCCAGGAGTGGCCACTCGAATAGCAGCTAGCTAGCTGCGGTGATCCAGGTGGGGGAAAAAAACGTTCAGAGCTTGCGGTAGGAATCCTGAGATATGGAGAAAAATAAGTCCGAATTGCTCTGGTTTGAGTCGCGCTGTGCAGACTGGCGAGAGTTGTCCGTGCTAGAGGTGGCTGATGGCCGCTAGCTGACTACAAGCTAGTTAGCTGGCTAGCATCTGTTGGGGTTCCGGTTCAGACGACGGTTCAGAAGACGGATCAGCACTATATGGTGGGTATAGTGGCAAAATAATTTGTCCGATGGGCCTCTTAAACTAACATGATGTAATAATCCATAGAGTATTTTTATTCAAGTCTTACCATACATCCCACCCCACCTCACTGTGGTCCCCAGAGTTGTTAAAGGGATAGTTCACCCAAAGGAAACCAATATGTAATTTGGTAATTTGGGTGAATTATCACTTTAACAGTCACCATTAGGTTTTGCCTTTAATGACGTGGGCTTTTTTGTATAGAAGACTGTACCATGTTTTATATATACTAATATGGTGCTGCTGCCTTCGTCTTACAGATGGTTTTAGTACACAATGAAATATACACTGTTACATTAAAATAACGTATTTTGATGTACTCTTTACACTATTTGGTTATGCATTTCATGTCATCCTTTTACCCTCATTCTTTGTTGCATACAGGTAGCTGCAATTATATTTTTCTATATACATGTACTGAATATAGGAATTATAACATGCAATGTTTTTGGTTTTTAAATGTATAAATAATTCCTGGTGCCTCAAATGTCTGCATGTATTAAATTCAATTAAACAATGGGGGATTTGTGTAAATCTCTATTTTTTGGGGGTCACCTGTGTGCATTAGACAGATTCCCACACCTAACACGGACTGTGTCAGAGCACTCTGAATTTGAGAGGGGATTACATTTCCCCATCCCTCAGCTGTATACCAAAACAAGTGGCAGGGCTGCCGTTTTCTAAACAATATCAGTGGCCATATATTAATTTTGTTTGCGGTTCTTGAAATTTCAACTATTATTTTGAAGGTTTTCTATTTTGCATACCGGAAAAGATGGTGGGTGCGTTGATGCTGCGGCTCCTGTTGCTGGTAAGAAAAAAAACTGGTAAAAGGTTAGTTAGCCAGCTAAATACAGCTAATTTATTCATTGATTCGGGTCTCTCAAGAGGAGCGGAACTCTTCAAGGTAAAGTGATAGCATGTCCAGCTATATCTAATACCTATTTTGTTCATTTGGAATTTGGTTTTTAAACTTTACAGCAACTACGAAAGTTTTTCTATGTAACATTACCAGAAGCAAGCTATTTAGCTGACGTTAGCCACTACTATCCAACCAGTTGGAAGGTGGGGTATGAAACTGCTAAGTTAACGTTAGCTAGCTAACGAACTATGGTTGACATAGCTAGCTACCGACCGTACTGCTAACGTTAGATCTAACTAGTTAACGTTACTTGTTATGAGTCCTGGTAGATGGCTACCTAGTTAGTTAGGTAGCTAACTAACGTCAGTTAATGATTTAGTTAGCCCGCTACCTAGTCCTAGTAAACTATTACTAGCATAATAGTTAATTGCTTACTTACGAGCTGACTTAACTCCCTAACTAGGGAACTAAAATATTGGATCGGGAGTATTTGTTAGGGTATACTTTTAGTTAGCTCAAGATCTGTCTGTCTGACTACAGCCCTTGCGTCGGTGACTGATGAAAGAAGGGCGGGGCAGGCTTCAGAAGTAACGATAACCCAGCTGTCATCTCATGCAGTCTAAGTTCAGAGTCAACTAATCACCACAAATGTTCTGTGTCTAGCGATCTTCTGTCACAGGGTAGAAGTTTCTATCTAAAAAGCAAGTTAGTTTTCACTTTAAAACTGACTTATGAATTCAATCACTTTTTTTACTTTAACAAAACCTTGGTTCGCACCTAATATAAATCATTGGTTCACACTAAATGGCCAAGTGGTACTGTCAAAATGTGTGGTTTAGGTTTAAAATCTGATTTTAACAAGATGCATTTTAGAAATAGGAGTTTGACCCCAAACCTTCCCCTGAGAGAAGTGGAATGGAAGTGACTTTTTGGACCTGAATGCCAAAACATTCAGGAGATGGAGATTCTCAAAGTTGACTGGACCCATTTTGCATATCTGATCCATTTTGATATAATTTGAAAGCTTAAAAAACAGGGTTGTCAAACTATAGGATTTAAAATACCATCCATCATCATTGTTATAATTCATCACCTGGAAGTTGGAGTGGCATTGTACTCATTTTGTTTCTATGGTGACCGGGCCCTTAACATCATGCCAGCACAGCACATGGGCTTCCACAGGAAAGTGACTAGAAAGCTGCTCGCATCTGTGATGTCACTTAATCCAGTATTTCCCCCCATTATGTGTCTCCCTCGGTTGGCACTTTAACATGGAAAATGCCTGTAAGAGTGGAACAAATGCCATTGTTTAAGCCTGCCCCTTGGTCCAATGTTTTTGGGTAGGGTTGACTGCTGGTGGTGGTGTCAGTGACTTTGTTATCCAAGTAGAGAGAATCTAGGCTACACACATTCATTGAGCACAGTTTTGAGTCTCTCAACTTTGAGTTCTTGACTCTAATCCACTGATCCCCACTGGGGACAGGGTTTGCCATACAGAGAGGGTCCACTATAAGCCCCGTTCGGTCATTGTGAGATCAACAGCAGCAATGTACAGCTTCATCACCAAGGAGTACAAGGTTGACTGACTGACACAGTGAAAAAACAATCCAAGTTTACAAACTGTGGTTGCTATGGAAACACTTCACTCCTCTAAAGTCGATTGTGTGCAAGTCAGAAGTTTACCCAATCTATTCCAGAACACCCCCATAGGGATTTCTAAATATGGTGTCCCACTGTGAACTAACATAATATGGTAGGGATGGCAGCAATCATTGCAAAATACATCTCAACACATGATTATTTTAGGAAACAAAAGAAGGAAATGGAAACGGATATATTTTTCTTATGAAAAAACTACCTCAGGACTACAGTAGAAGGACATTTGCTAATCGGTTGATGACCTAGTAGCAAAATTGTACCCTTGTCTTTACATTCCGTTGCCATGATAAGGCTCTGAAGAAACAGTGCTAACATTCACCCTATGCAGGCCTGTGTCTATACTAAGGCCAGAGAGTAGAACCATAGAGATGACAAGTTTGGCCATTTCAGCAAAATGACAGATAATTCAATGGCAGCCATGTTATCACCTCCTGGAAGATAGCAAAAGATAATCCTGAATTGTCACAATGATCCACTAAAACCCTACATCTGAATACTCCTCAAGAACTGATCATGCAATGGTCAGAGGCAGCAACAGGACATTCAGCATTGCGTCCCAATTCTCCACCCTTTTCCAAAAGTGTGCACTTACTAGCACACTTCCCGTCATGGATTTAAAAGCATTGGAAGGGTCAAAGCATTGGCTAGAGGGAGTTTTCACTGTAATCCATGAAGGGTGTTCAAGTGCTCACTTTGGGAGAAGGTTGGAGAATTGGGACTCAGCCAGCGGCTTCTAATCAGGGTTCATTTGGGGTTTAGTGTATACATGTAGGCCTACTTGTACAATGTATGGCTGGTCTTGGCTCCATTCCACATTTGTGATATCTCCTACTACAGCCCTAAGGCTTGTTCTGGGGCCATATGTATCAACGGTCTCAGAGTAGGAGTGCTGATTTGGGTAGGTAGCCTTGCACGAGCATTGGCAGATATCTGCTGTTTTTGTAACGTGAGGCAGCTTGATGTACAAGTACACCCCCTGGACAGGATGCTAGTCTATCACAGAGCCTTATCTCCATTCTATCTGCTGTTTCTGTAGCGTGAGGCAGCTTGATGTACAAGTACACCCCCTGGACAGGATGCTAGTCTATCACAGGACCTTACCTCCATTATATCTCCTTAATGCTGAGTGTCAAGCATAGATGCATTGGGTCCCATTTT
Organism: Salvelinus alpinus; assembly: GCF_045679555.1. Lineage (NCBI taxonomy): Eukaryota > Metazoa > Chordata > Actinopteri > Salmoniformes > Salmonidae > Salvelinus > Salvelinus alpinus. Next base: position 17,430,944 of record NC_092122.1, read on the forward strand.
ACAGTCTTTGTTATAACTCGATCAAACTCCCAACCTTCCAATCTCAGGGTGGTCACTCTTACCACAAGGCCACTGAGTTGGTTGGGGAGCGCTGATTTAAGGATCAGTATAATAAATCATACATTGACAGGGGGAACCTGATCCCAGATCAGCAGCACTCCTACTCGGACCTGGACCTCACTCTGGCGTCTGTGTTCTTCTTTCTTCTCTTTTAACTTCACACCCAAAAGAGAGGAAGTGTTATTTTCCTGGTCAGGCCAAACAGTGTGTAACATCTGTGATTGGGGCCTCCCCTGCTCACATAGTCAGTGAGTCACTGGCAGGCAACAAGGAAGTGTCTCCTTTTGTAACAGGGAGACTAATCAGACACGACACCCCTCCAAGGTAACTTGTTGCCATTGTGTGTTGAGGTAGACTACTCTGGATCAGTGTAGGGCTGTGACGATATCAGTATCGTGACATTGTTTCCATGGAAACCACGAAGCAGACAACTCTTTGGTCTGTTAACTTGGTGTAACAAATTGTGTTCTATAACTTGGAAAATAAATAAATGGGACTCTGGATGACAACATAATGATGTTTGTTTCCAACATTAGGGATGTTTCCCTAAAGAAGTCAAATCTGCTTTGTGTTTTGTTTCCTTGCCACAATAGTAACGAGTATCTCGATACTGGTATCGTCCTGGCCCTAGATCAGTGTTTGTTTTTCATCTTATAATGTATTAGGTTAGTGCAAAACTAGGGTGGCTGATCAGAAATCAGAGTTTAATGGCAGAATGGGCAGGGGAGATGTGTGATTATGTCAAATTCTTATCTAAAGTGATGCCCTGCGATGTGTTGTTGCTGTCTGATGTGTGTGAACTCCGTTTCAGGGACAGGAGCAGACAACAGTGGTGAACACACACTCCCGTCTCTAAATACACACCACTGTCTTTGTGTGAGAGGTGCTTATTTATAAGGGCATGATTGTGAGATCTGTCTGGGGCTGTGTTTGAGAACTCACACACAATCTCACACACACACACACACACACACACACACCTTGCTCGAGGACAGACATGCTTGTGCCTGTCAGCAGACATGCTTGTGCATGACATGCTTGTGAGCTTCGCTATATTGCCTGCAGTGGAGTTATGAACAGATCAACATCCTAACATGTGTACCCCACTGTCCCTGTCTCTTTTATAGATTTCTATTAGAGCACTGTCTGTCTCTCTGGGGCTGCTAAAGAGGACAGACCTGACGCTATGAATAGTGGGATGGACAGGGTCTGTTTGCCAGGATTGTGTGGCTGAGTTCAGACCAGTAACCAGTAGTACAATGCCCTGAGCCCAGAGTTGCCTAAGAGCATTCCAGCACTGTCCGTCTACCGCAAACGGCTATCTGTGGAGAGTAGTCAGCTTCAGAAATAGAATAGAAAAGAATTGATGCCCACTCATAGACGGTAGGCTATGTTTAGCCGTCCACCCATGTCATTTAGCCAACACTGAGGATCCTCTCTATTTGGACTTAGCCTACCAGTCATCTCCCACATCACCTTGTTACTAACTCTCTCGCTCGCTCTCGCTCATCTTATTCTCTTGTTATCTTTTGTTATTTTTTCCACCTCTTTCTGTCTTTTTATTCTCATTCAGTTTCACTCTATTTCCCACATTCTCTCTCTCAATCACCCCCCTCTCTCTCTGTCTCTCTATCTCTCTGTACAAATATCTCTGTCTCTCTATCTCTCTATCTCTCTGTCTCTGTGGTAAAGGTCAGTCGAGTCTCATGTCATGCATTTGTTCTGGGTGCAGCAGGGCTGTAGTGTGTCATGATTCAGGCCCCTCCAGTCTCAGGCTCCTCAGTGCTGCTGTTCACTGGTCATGTGCATTCAGTTACTCCCTGGGGGACCCATCTCTGTCTCACTGACTCTGGGAACCTGTATTTCTATGTGCAGCTGACAGCTGTCCAATCCGAGGGGGCCCTGTATCCCTTGATGTTGGTTCATATAACCCCAGCCGGTCCAGTTCTGGAGCTAGTGGGAGTCTGTTTTCTCAACATGCCAGGAGACACTCACACACAGCATACTATGCCTATACCCCACGTAGCCTAATGCATTGCTGCCTATACCCCACGTAGCCTAATGCATTGCTGCCTGTACCCCACGTAGCCTAATGCATTGCTGCCTGTACCACACGTAGCCTAATGCATTGCTGCCTGTACCCCACGTAGCCTAATGCATTGCTGCCTGTACCCCACGTAGCCTAATGCATTGCTGCCTGTACCCCACGTAGCCTAATGCATTGCTGCCTGTACCCCACGTAGCCTAATGCATTGCTGCCTGTACCCCACACGTAGCCTAATGCATTGCTGCCTGTACCCCACGTAGCCTAATGCATTGCTGCCTGTACCCCACGTAGCCTAATGCATTGCTGCCTATACCCCACGTAGCCTAATGCATTGCTGCCTATACCCCACGTAGCCTAATGCATTGCTGCCTATACCCCACGTAGCCTAATGCATTGCTGCCTGTACCCCACGTAGCCTAATGCATTGCTGCCTGTACCCCACGTAGCCTAATGCATTGCTGCCTGTACCCCACGTAGCCTAATGCATTGCTGCCTGTACCCCACGTAGCCTAATGCATTGCTGCCTGTACCCCACGTAGCCTAATGCATTGCTGCCTGTACCCCACGTAGCCTAATGCATTGCTGCCTGTACCCCACGTAGCCTAATGCATTGCTGCCTGTACCCCACGTAGCCTAATGCATTGCTGCCTGTACCCCACGTAGCCTAATGCATTGCTGCCTGTACCCCACGTAGCCTAATGCATTGCTGCCTGTACCCCACGTAGCCTAATGCATTGCTGCCTGTACCCCACGTAGCCTAATGCATTGCTGCCTGTACCCCACGTAGCCTAATGCATTGCTGCCTGTACCCCACGTAGCCTAATGCATTGCTGCCTATACCCCACGTAGCCTAATGCATTGCTGCCTGTACCCCACGTAGCCTAATGCATTGCTGCCTATACCCCACGTAGCCTAATGCATTGCTGCCTGTACCCCACGTAGCCTAATGCATTGCTGCCTGTACCCCACGTAGCCTAATGCATTGCTGCCTGTACCCCACGTAGCCTAATGCATTGCTGCCTGTACCCCACGTAGCCTAATGCATTGCTGCCTGTACCCCACGTAGCCTAATGCATTGCTGCCTGTACCCCACGTAGCCTAATGCATTGCTGCCTGTACCCCACGTAGCCTAATGCATTGCTGCCTGTACCCCACGTAGCCTAATGCATTGCTGCCTGTACCCCACGTAGCCTAATGCATTGCTGCCTGTACCCCACGTAGCCTAATGCATTGCTGCCTGTACCCCACGTAGCCTAATGCATTGCTGCCTGTACCCCACGTAGCCTAATGCATTGCTGCCTGTACCCCACGTAGCCTAATGCATTGCTGCCTGTACCCCACGTAGCCTAATGCATTGCTGCCTGTACCCCACGTAGCCTAATGCATTGCTGCCTGTACCCCACGTAGCCTAATGCATTGCTGCCTGTACCCCACGTAGCCTAATGCATTGCTGCCTGTACCCCACGTAGCCTAATGCATTGCTGCCTGTACCCCACGTAGCCTAATGCATTGCTGCCTGTACCCCACGTAGCCTAATGCATTGCTGCCTGTACCCCACGTAGCCTAATGCATTGCTGCCTGTACCCCACGTAGCCTAATGCATTGCTGCCTGTACCCCACGTAGCCTAATGCATTGCTGCCTGTACCCCACGTAGCCTAATGCATTGCTGCCTGTACCCCACGTAGCCTAATGCATTGCTGCCTGTACCCCACGTAGCCTAATGCATTGCTGCCTGTACCCCACGTAGCCTAATGCATTGCTGCCTGTACCCCACGTAGCCTAATGCATTGCTGCCTGTACCCCACGTAGCCTAATGCATTGCTGCCTGTACCCCACGTAGCCTAATGCATTGCTGCCTGTACCCCACGTAGCCTAATGCATTGCTGCCTGTACCCCACGTAGCCTAATGCATTGCTGCCTATACCCCACGTAGCCTAATGCATTGCTGCCTATACCCCACGTAGCCTAATGCATTGCTGCCTGTACCCCACGTAGCCTAATGCATTGCTGCCTATACCCCACGTAGCCTAATGCATTGCTGCCTATACCCCACGTAGCCTAATGCATTGCTGCCTATACCCCACGTAGCCTAATGCATTGCTGCCTATACCCCACGTAGCCTAATGCATTGTATTCCTATGCTGTACGCAGACCTAGATTTGTTCAGTTTATCAGAGGCTATTGGACAATGTTGGAACTTGATGTCTCTGCTGCTGGCATTTGCAGAATTGCACCATGCTTGGTACACCTGGACTGTAATTGGAGTAATATCTGAAAATGAAATGACTGTTTGATCACATCACATGTAAGCCTAGTTCCCTATTTCCTTCATCAAGAATTGAAACTTGAGCAGTTGTCAGTTTGGCGCGACGTCTTATCTGTGGCCTCGTTTGCAGGTGTTTGAAGACCACCACCCCTAATTCTATTCTTAGGAGGATACACACAGAGAGAGACACACGCACATCCTATACCCTTTACAGACAGACTTTACGGTATGTTGCCTATAATAAAAAATATACAAATGTTTTTTAGAGCCTAATACCTTCTTGCCGAGATAAACCTTTTAAATCTCCTGTGCACATGCCGGCAAGTTTAGGAGTGGCAGTAGACATGGGCCGATGTAGGTGGACGTCTATTTGAATAAATCCATTGAATATACACCATTACAAAGCCTACATTGGATTTAGGCTACACTATTGCGTGGTAAATGTTTCTGATCAGTGATAGATGAGTAAACAAATAGATGAGCTATACCACCTCCAATTATTTTCCCAGCCAGAGAATAAACCATATATAGCATACAGAGGTAGATTCAATGATACAAAATCACATTGATTGATTAAGACAAGTCACAGGCTTTAGGTCTGGAGTTGGCCGAGGTTACTAAGCAAGTGAAAATGAAGAGCAAAACAGTCTGCCAGGAACAACACTAGGGGCCTAATTCCATTTTTGCTCCTCCCTGAAGTGTGTTCTCTCCCCCCGAAGGATTCAAAGGAATGAATTGCTTCCATGGTCGGCCCAATCCATGTAGGCCAAATTCCATGAGTGTAAGGGGTCATTCATAACAGAGGACAAAACAGAAAAAAATGTTTGATAACACTGCAGTTCCTCACAATAAAATGAGAGCTCTTAATAAAGAGCACTTGAACCAATTCATTGTTTTTCAATCCTTCGGTCTGTAAAGGTAACAGGGAGTGAAAACTTGTACATTATTAGGATCCCCATTAACTGTTGCACATGCAGCAGCTACTATTTCTGGGGACCACATAAAATATGCATGACAGAGTACAGAAAGAACAGTTATAGACAAGAACAACATAAGTTATTACATTAACATAAAAATAAAAAGTAATATTTTCAAGGCAGAAGGAGACAACAAAAATAATACTATTTACTCGCTTCATACTACAGTGCATTTGGAAAGTATTCAGACCCGTTCCCCTTTTCCACATTTTGTTACGTTAGACTTTAAAAAAAATAAAATATATGGATTCAATTATTTTTACGCACAATACCCCAAAATGACAAAGCGAAAACAGTTTAGAATTATTTTTTTTGTGCCAATTTATTCAAAATAAAAAAACATACCTTATTTACATAAGTATTCCAACCTTTTGCTATGAGACTCAGAATTGAGCTCAGGTGCATCCTGTTTCCTTTGATCATCCTTGAGATGTTTCTACAACTTGATTGGAGTCCACCTGTGGTAAATTCTATTGATTGGTAAATTCTATTGATTGGCATACACCTGTCTATATAAGGTCCCACAGTTGACAGTGCATGTCAGAGCAAAAACCAAGCCATGAGGTGGAAGGAATTGTCCGTAGAGCTCCGAGACAGGATTGTGTCGAGGCACTGATCTGGCGAAGTGTACCAAAAAATGTCTGCAGCATTGAAGGTGCCCAAGAACATAGTGGCCTCCATAAATGGAAGAAGTTTGGAACCACCAAGACTCTTCCTAGATCTGATCGCCCGGCCAAACTGAGCAATCGTGGGAGAAGGGCCTTGGTCAGGGAGGTGACCAAGAACCCGATGGTCACTCAGACAGAGCTTCGGAGTTCCTCTGTGGAGATGGGAGAACCTTCCAGAAGGACAACCATCTCTGCAGCACGCAACCAATCAGGCCTTTAGTCCTAAAGGACTCTCAGACCATGACAAACAAGATTCTCTGGTCTGAAGAAACCAAGATGGAACTCTTTGGCCTGAATGCCAAGCGTCACATCTGGAGGAACCAGACACTGCTCATCACCTGGCCAATACCGTCCCTACGGTGAGGCATGGTGGTGGCAGCATCATGTTGTGGGAATTATTTTCAGCGGCAGGGACTGGGAGACTAGTCAGGATCGAGGGAAAGATGAATGGAGCAAAGTACAGAGAGATCCTTGATGAAAACCTGCTCCAGACTAGGCCAAAGGTTCACCTTCCAACAGGACAACGACCCTAAGCACATAGCCAAGACAACGCAGGAGTTGCTTTGGGACAAGTTTCTTAATGTCCATGAGTGGCCCAGCCAGAGCCTGGACTTGAACCCGATCGAACATCTTTGGAGAGACCTGAAAATACCTGTGCAGCGATGTTCCCCATAAGCGCAACATGCAACAATTTTCAAAGATTTAGTATCTGGTGTGACGACCCAACATCTCAACCATGCTCAATGGGTGAGTATGTTTGAGTATGCAGGCCATGAAAGAACTGGGACATTTTCAGCTCCCAGGATTGTGTACAGATCCTTGCGACATGGGCCCATGCATTATCATGCTGAAACATGAGGTGATGGCACGACAATGGGCCTCTGGATATCGTCACGGTACCAACATTTTTGAGAAATAAGCTTTTTGTGCATATGGAACATTTCTAGGATCTTTTATTTCAGCTCGTGAAACATGGGATCAACACTTTAAATTTTTGTTCAGGCTCTGGTCTTGTGCATCTTGATTACTGTCCGGTGATATGGTCAGGTTGCAGCAAAGAAAAGACCTAGCAAAGCTGCAGCTGGCTCAAAACTGAGCAGCACGCCTTGGCCTTAACTAAAAACAGAACAAATATCAACAACATGCATGATGATTTTTTTCTGGTTGACGGTTGAAGTTTTTTTTATTTTTTTTTTTACATTTGTTTAGAAAATTCCTAACCACTTGTATGATCTATTTGCATACACTTCAGATAGTGGTGTTTTCTAGTGGGATATGTCTATGGGTTAGGGTCAGGGGATATGTCTATGGGTTAGGGTCAGGGGATATGTCTATGGGTTAGGGTCAGGGGATATGTCTATGGGTTTCTTCACGGGACCCAAACCAAAGAAAACGGATTTAATGCTTCGATCAGTTATAGCGCAATATCATCATGGAATGCTCTGCCACCAGGAGGTTGCTCAGGCAAAAAAAAATACAAAAAATGATACATCTCTCCGAAGCGCATTTAAAAAATAAAAATAAATACTTAAATGGAGACTGAATGCCTCTATTTCAGGGTTCACCGACTAGATTCAGAATCTTTATTTTAATTTTTTTTATGTTTCTTGAGTGAGTTCGGGGGCCGTAACATAATTACAAATAATTTGTAGACTGCAAATTGACTAAGAATCCAAACTGATCTAATATTTATTTGGTTTGTACTAGTTGGCTGTGGGTTCATTTTGCAATCTTCTCTATACCTTTACGTTACGTCATTTATTAGACAGTCTTATCCAGAGCAACTTACAGAAGCAATTAGGCTGAAGTGCCTTGCTCAAGGACCACTCTGGGATTTGGACCAGTGACCTTTCAGTTACTGGCCCAACACTCTTAACCACTAGGCTACCTGGCAACCTATACAGAGTTCTCTTCCGTTAGGAAGTCTGTTGTTGTAGCCACTAGCCAGCTCTTAGTTTCTGTTAGGTTAGTTAGCGGTATAGTAGCAGTATAGAAATGTAGGCTGTTTGCTCAATGAAAGGGTTTGCTCCATTTGTATGCTCCATGAAAGGTGTCGAGTCGATACAATAATATGCTTTATAGAAGCCACTGAACAGGCACTGATCAGACATTGTGTCAATGGATCCACCAGGTCCACAAACAGTGCTCTGTTTATTTTTTATAAAGTTACAAACAGGATTAGCTCAGCTGTAGAATGTTGTGGTCCATTCCATGCCCTGCTGTGTTCCATGGTTGTCATGGCAGCGATTTGGTGAGTGATGGACAGCAGCAGCTGAGAGAGGGCACAGGAAGATCTATGATTCCTCTGGTGGCCCTTTTTCTGGTGTGTGTTCAATTCAAACAACTTTTATTTCCTGGGAGTGTGTTTCATATGTGGTAATGAATGGTACGTACAAGATACATAACACAAACATGTAGGGTATAAAGGATAAGCAGCATTCTGTGTGTGTGTGTGTGCGCTCACATCAAAGATTTAAGGAGTTTGATGGATTTGAATGGGAGAGCTCTATATGAGTTGCCTGCTGTGTCCCATAATTACTGTGTCATCTGAGTACTTAATGAACATCATCTCTGGGTCTGAGCTCCTACAGTCCTATGTATACAGGGTGAATAAAACAGGCCAGATGACACAGCCTTGCGGTGATCCTGTACAGATGGTTCTGGAAGAGCTGCAGTGACCATTGAATCTGACCAGCCGTTCTCTATTTGTCAGGAAGGAGAGGACCCAGAAAATCGACCCAGAATATCGACATTCATGTTCTGGAACTTTTGAACCATTAAGTGAGGCTGGACTGTATCAAAGGCACTAGAGAAATGCACAAATACCATCCTGACGTATGTCTTGGGCTTCTCCAGGTGGTTGTGGGCACAGTGCAGTAGGGACAGAACTGCATCATCAACACCCCTGTGCCGCTTGTAAGCAAACTGGAGAGGCTCTGTATAACAGCATACCTCCTTTTGTAGAATCAGCCTTTCAAAGCTCTTCATCACCAGATGTTGAAGCTACAGGGCGGTAGTCATTGTTGCAGGAGAGGTTGCTCTTTTTAGTTACTGGGCATATGGTGGACGATTTCCATATTGCTGTGATGGAGTGTTCTGCCAGAGAGTGAGGAAAAGCTCACAGAAAACACCTGACAGTTGATATGGCAACCCTTTTAGTAGGAGACCACTAATGTTGTCTGGCCCAGGGACTTATGGTAACCCTTTAGTAGGACACCACTAATGTTGTCTGGCCCAGGGACTTATGGTAACCCTTTAGTAGGAGACCACTAATGTTGTCTGGCCCAGGGACTTATGGTAACCCTTTAGTAGGACACCACTAATGTTGTCTGGCCCAGGGGCTTTCTTTTCATTGGTCCTTTTTTTAACCTTTTATTTAACTAGGCAAGTCAATTAAGAACATTCTTATTTACAATGACGGCCTGCCCCGGCCGAACCCGGATGATGCTGGGCCAATCGTGCGCCGCCTTATGGCACTCCCAATCATGTCCGGATGTGATGCAACCTGGATTCTAACCAGGGACTACGGGGACGCCTCTTGCACTGAGATGCAGTGCCTTAGACCGCTGCGCCACTAAATACAGATTCCACATCTTCTGATTTGCAGTTCAGCATTTGTTACAGTGTGGGACATGTTAAATAGGTCTGAGATCATCAACCTCTCTCTGTCGATGAAACTCTTCTCCTCACACGGTCATTACCCTCACACCACTTGAATATGAGCAGCACTGAAATCAGTGCAGTGTGTTGCCCATCTAGCCGTGTGTGTGTGTGTGTGTGTGTGTGTGTGTGTGTGTGTGTGTGTGTGTGTGTGTGTGTGTGTGTGTGTGTGTGTGTGTGTGTGTGTGTGTGTGTGTGTGTGTGTGTGTGTGTACTAGAAAAGCACAACAGAGAGCATGTGTTGGTCAAGTGTTGTGAAAGCCACTCTTGTCTGTGGTCCCCCCCTCCTCCCTCCAGCCACAACAACCCTCTCTCTGTCCTTCAGCCCTAGCTGTGGTTTGGAGGACATGGGCCACTGACCGCCAGGAAACACACACTATCTTACACACAATCATGAAGAGATGGCGAGAGGATCAGGGGCCTACTTGGAAGCTGAAGATAGAGCAGTGATTTAGAGAGAAAGCAGACAGAGGGGGGTAGAGGAGGATGAAGGAGGAGAGGAACAGAGGTCTTTCTGTCAGTGGAGTTCCGCTCCCATGTCACTCAGCAAACGGAAGCTCCCCACAGTGTGTGCTAAAACGACAGATAAGTCACACACACACTAGGCCCTCTGTGCCACCCTGCACAGAGCTGTGTGTTGTTGTTTTTCAGGCTGTAAGGTTTTTGAAATGGGTGAAGACACTCACCTGCTGTTTAGATTCACACCAGATTACAGATTGCACACACTCCTATCTGTCTCGCTCTGTTGCCCCTCTTGTTAATTCTTTCTCTCTCAGATCATATCTTTGGCCGTGGTCCCAGTTCAGCATTACTCAGGAGTGTCACAGTGACAGCGTGATAATTAAGTTGCCTGGGTGTTGTTTGGAGCGTTTTATGATAACGGGCTTTTACTAGTTGACTGAGAACACACAACAGAATGACGCTCTGCTCCCAGCTGCCACTTCGTGTCATATGATTGTAGTGAAACTAAATTGTGTGTGTGTGACGGACTGATTTAAAGTCAGCCTGTGAAATCTCTTTCTGTCTTCGGTTTTCTCTCTCACTGTCATACCCTTTTTCCTACTCATGGAGAAAAATGAGTAGGCTAGTTGTGTGTCTGTCTCTTGTGAGTGTTCGTTCCTACGGTACGTAGGCTAGTAGCCCCACTAGGCCGTGCTGAAGCCAGGGGATCAGGGTATTAAGTCTGCCCCACACAGGGCTCTCTACACGTGGTAGAACACCAGACGCTGTCAGCACATCCCAGTGCCCTTGGAAAGAATGGACAGACAGACAGGACCTAAGGAAGACCCAGCTAGGGTAGAAAGTAAAACGTTTTTTTAATGCAATAAAAATAGCACTTTTTTTAAGACTCAGTGCTGTCCTGTCCCCTGCAGCCAGTCTAACAGCCAGTCTTTATAACAGCCAGTCTGCTGTGTGTAATGGTGTTATTGACTGTGTGTTTCAGCCCCTGAGGACTGTGGGTACTGAGGGCAGCAGCCATGTCCGGCTCCTACGATGACTCCATGGTCGACGTCTCCAGTGACAGCTTCTGGGAGGTCAGACAGTAGACAACATACAGTATAACACACACACACACACTGAAAAACATACAATTAACAAACATATGTCATTATATGATATGCACGTAGCCGTACACTCACATCTCCCACTCTGCCACACACACACCCTCTCACCTGCCCCCCCTCCCCATAACTCCAAGTATCTCTCCCTCCCTCTCTCTCCCTTCCTCTCTCTCTCCCAGGTGGGGAACTACAAGCGGACAGTGAGGCGGGTGGACGATGGCAGTCGCCTGTGTAACGACCTGATGAACTGTCTCCATGAGCGGGCGCGCATCGAGAAGTCCTACGCACAGCAGCTCACAGAGTGGTCCAAACGCTGGAGACAGCTTATAGAGAAAGGTAGGCGCAAACACACACACACACACACACACACTTCAGTGGTCCAAGCACTGCAGACAGGTGTGTGTGTTCCACTCCTTTACCCCTCTGTTCCCATCACCACTCTGGACTCTCAGTACTGCACTCTCCATCACCGTAAGCATGCATGTGCGTGTTATCAAATCATGTGCATCCCTAGGCCCTCAGTACGGGACCCTGGAGCGGGCGTGGGGTGCCCTGTGCACGGAGGCGGAGAAGGTGAGCGAGCTCCACATGGAGGTGAAGGCGGCGCTGATGGGGGAGGACTTTGAGAAGCTCAAGGTGTGGCAGAGGGACTACTACCACAAACAGATGATCGGAGGCTTCAAGGAGACCAAGGAGGCTGACGACGGCTTCCGCAAGGCCCAGAAACCCTGGGCCAAGAAACTGAAAGAGGTTGGGGAGTCGTACAGGCACACACGCGCACACACACGCGCAGACAATACGTACAGGCACACACACGCGCAGACAATACCTACAGGCACACACACGCGCAGACAATACCTACAGGCACACACACGCGCAGACAATACGTACAGGCACACACACGCGCGCAGACAATACGTACAGGCACACACACGCGCGCAGACAATACGTACAGGCACACACGCGCAGACAATACCTACAGGCACACACACGCGCAGACAATACGTACAGGCACACACACACGCGCAGACAATACGTACAGGCACACACACACACGCGCGCAGACAATACGTACAGGCACACACACACACGCGCGCAGACAATACGTACAGGCACACACACACACACGCGCAGACAATACGTACAGGCACACACACATGCGCAGACATTACGTACAGGCACACACACATGCGCAGACATTACGTACAGGCACACACACACGCGCAGACAATACGTACAGGCACACACACACGCGCAGACAATACGTACAGGCACACACACACGCGCAGACAATACGTACAGGCACACACACGCGCGCAGACAATACGTACAGGCACACACACGCGCGCAGACAATACGTACAGGCGCGCAGACAATACGTACAGGCGCACACACACGCGCGCAGACAATACGTACAGGCACACACACACGCGCAGACAATACGTACAGGCACACACACACGCGCAGACAATACGTACAGGCACACACACACAGGCAGACATTACGCACGCAGACAATATATATATATATATATACACACACACGAACACAGAACCAACCAGCTCAGATGTAAAGAAACACACATACATACACATCAGCTTTACCCTGCATTTATCAGTCTGTTGATGTCTGCAATAGCCACCACAATTATTCCCATCACCCCTCAGTTCACTTGGACACACATCACTGACTTGCTGTTTGCAGCTCCTTCTCTCCTGGACTAGCTGCTATGTTGTACAACAAACAGGCCATTAGGGCTATTTATACAACGGTGGGTCTAATCCTGAATGCTGATTCGTTTAAACCACATTCCAGCCGGGGTCTATTTAAGCAATAAGGCCCGAGGGGGTGTTATATGGCCTATATACCACGGCTAAGGGCTGTTCTTTGACACAACGCGACACGGAGTGCATGGACACCACCCTTAGCCGTGGTATATTGGCCATATATCACAAACACCTGAGGAGCCTTATTGCTGTTATAAACTGATTACCAACGTAATTAGAGCAGTAAAAATAAATGTTTTGTCATACACATGGTATACGGTCTGATATACCATGGCTTTCAGCCAATCGGCATTCAGGGCTCAAACCACCCAGTTTATAATCCACAAGTTACCACGGTCTAATCTATGATGTTAGAATGCCTGTTTTCTATGTTCCATCTGACTGCGCAATCCACTGTCTCATCAGCCCAGCCAGGCAATTTATCAACTAGATCTCCACTTTAAAAAGCATCTAGACATTATCTCACATTTTCTTTTAGACTAACATTTCATTTTCTATATAAACTGGCTATTTCATTAGTGTTGGCCATTCATAGGAAGCAGTGGCGTGTAACTTTACACTGGCCACACAGGCAGCTGCTGAGAAAGGGAGGGCCATTGCGTGTCGAACCGGCGCTCAGTTTCTCTGCGGCGCCTTGATTTGTTATGGTGTGGGAAATACACTGGGCTGCTCTGCTGTGCTTTTGGCTAGTAGTAGTGCAGATGAACTGCAGCTTCTGTTCTGCTAATACACAGACACACACATACTCCTACTTGCACAAACCAACACATACACACACACTCAAATGATGTCTGACGTCACTTCTCTGACCTGGGAGTTCTGGAACAGTCCTTTTTTTTTCTGTCGTCATTTTAGTAAGCTGTTTACCGGGCTGTAGTTTGTAGTGTACCAGTTTCGCAATCTGAGTCTTCCTGGCTGGTGTATGTGTGTGAGATATGTACAATAAGCCTCTTCCTGTTGTCATTGGCCGGTGACAGATTAGTGCAGTATGTGTGACTTGAGTCAAGGAGTTAATTCATGTACTTGAGGGCCAGACAGTAAGCCAATAGAGAGAGAGGAGATGGAAATGGGCTAACTGTCTTCAAAGAAGCGGGTGGAATGGCCTTGTCTACCACACTCTCTCATGTTTCATTCTTGTCACATACGCACACAAACAATAACACTGATAGAACACATTCCATATTTAATCTCACACTCTGCCTCACTCTATCTTTCTCACACAGACACACAGACACACACACAGAGACAGACAGAGCTTACGTTCTATGATATAATCAGAGCCAATGGCAGACTCTGTTCTTTGGCTAAGTGGCCTTTTTCAGAGATCACATGATAAGTGGGAGAAGAACATTGCTGTCACTCTATCCCTGTCCCAAAGAACAGGAACTAATGGCCTTGTCCACTTCTCTCATTCCCTAAAAATGGCGGAAGAAGGCTTCCGCTTTCCATTTGATGTAGATTGAATCAAAACCCAGCTGTTAGTTGGACAGGTTTTGCCAATCGCCAGAGTTTTTCCTAAGTCTATTTTAGTTTCCACCTCTTTGTTTACCAGTCTGAATTGGGTGCTTAGTCTTTGACTTTCATTATCGTATTATTTTGTTACCTTGACTTAATCATGGTATTCTCTTGCCTTTCAAAGACCCCCCGTCACCATTCCTCTCTCCTTTATTCTTTTGAAAAAGCATTGTTCCTTAGCAGTGTCAGCCAAGCCAATAAGCCACATAAGCAGACACTTTTTGGAGGGTTTTATTCCCGCCCCATGGCAAAATGTGTAGAATGGCAACGAATCCCTTTGAAAACGGTCTCGATATGGCATCGATATGAGTCAAACAGTTATTCTAGTATCAAAAACTGTAAATACTACAAAGTGTAAATATGATAATAGTCTCATCTAAAACGAAGGTTGGAAGATCCGTACGTCACAACCGGTAAATGAAGGTTGGGTTTTGATTTGACGATGTCCGTTTGGCCACTAACATGGGGTGAACAGCTGCGGTGTTTGCGCTCTATTCAATAGCATACAGTGAGACACACCTGCCCAGCAGCTCCGTTTTTGTTTACATGAGACAACATGTTGCACATTTCTTTTACTTAACAAATACTTAACCAAACACCTTAGATGTAAAAATTGCGCAACTTAAACATCCTCTGCCAAAACGTCAAAATGAATTACAGATTTCTTGAGTTGTCTTAGATTAATTCTGGGGATTTTAAGGAAGTGAAATAGGCTTCCGTGTCTACAGTATCTCATGGGGGACAAACACCATTAACCAATTGCAGAATCGGTCAGGAAACACACCTCCAAGACTGAAAGCTTGTTTTTCTAATGAGCAACAGAAAAACACGAGCCAATCGGCGTGTTCAGTGGCTCTTTTAAAACTACACATTTCTCTCCACTGCCAAGAGGTGGGCCACTAAATGTTTTGCCTGCGAGGTAGGGGGCCCCCAGACATATCTTGCTTATGGCCCCCAAAAGGCTAGAGCTGGTCTTGTTCCTAAGCTTGTGTCTACCACTGTAAGGGTGGAATCATATTGAAAAGTCACTTAGCTACTGCGCGATGCTAACTTGGTTATCCATTGGCTACATAAGCATGATATTAACCGCTGTACCTTACCTTCTCTGTGCCATATGGCAGATGGAGACGATGAAGAAGGCGTACCACGGGGCCTGTAAGGAAGAGAAGCTGGCCACCAGCCGGGAGAACAACAGCAAGCTGGAGAACAACAGCAACCCTGAGGCCCAGAAGAAACTGCAGGACAAGGTGGAGAAGTGCCAGCAGGAGATGGAGAAGGTAGGGGGGGGGGGTTACGCTGGTGTAAAATCATCTCTGCGTGGACATGTGTTTTATGTCTCTATGTTGCGTGTCATAGCTGGAATGTGACTCTGTGACCATTTGAGTATCCTGACAATATGGAGCAAATGTTTCAGCTGTGTGTGTGTGCTTCCCTGTATGATCCTCTGGGTTCCAGACTAAGGAGCGCTATGAGAAGTCTCTGGAGGAGCTGGACAAGGTGACTCCCCAGTACATGGAGAACATGGAGCAGGTGTTTGAACAATGGCAGCAGTTTGAGGACAAACGCATCACCTTCTTCAAAGCACTTCTGCTGGAAGTCAAGCATCACCTCGACCTCTCCACTAATCACAAGTAAGACTCCTACACCTCTCCACCAATCACAAGTAGGCTATGACACATCCACAGGTAGGCTAAGACACCTCCACCTCTCCACCAATGATGAGTAAGACCCCTCCACCTCTCCATATCAATTCCAAATGGACCCCTAGCCTCTGCATCCTAAGCTTCATAGCTTTATTTTCCTTCTGATTGGCTGCTATTCAGTCCTCTTATATCTACAGGAGTGGTTAGGGAGTAGGTGATAAGGGTCCATTTGGATTTGAGGCTCTACAACCCAGATCTACCTAGAGGGGGGGATTTGGGATTGGACATGGTTCACCATCCATCATTAGGGAAATGCTGATGTACCCTCTCGCTCTCTTTCTCTCTTTCTTTCTCTCGCTCTCCTGTCTTCCTCTTCTCTCCCTCTCTAGATTCCAGACAGTCTACCACACGTTGGAGGACACTATCTCTGCTGCTGATGCTGAGGAGGACCTCAAGTGGTTCCGCTCCAACCACGGTCCTGGCATGCCCATGAACTGGCCCCAGTTTGAGGTACGGGGATGAGTGAGAAGGATGGGAGAGAGACAGAGGGGTTTAGCTCCAATGAACTGGCCCCAGTTTGAGGTACACGTATTGAGGAAATGGGAGAGAGAGAGTGGCTCAGTGTACCTCAAACTCGTTCACTGACATGGTGAGGCAGAGAAGTTATTACATTGGAATTAATAACTCAACAAGATTTATGGCTCCGTGGAAAGATTCCATTGGAACTACTCTTCCCACTCCGCCATTTCTCCCTCTAGGTCAGGGGTGTCTAAGTAATTTTGCCTTGGGGGCTGCACTCTGTCTTCGAGGTCCGAAGGGTCGTGCTGAAAATGCTATTTCCATGTCGTCAGAATTTAAAAAAAAAATAGTCCCCGATTTAGATCTGTTGCGGTGACCGTATTACCGTCACGCAGTCAAATTCCACGTGATCGTTTAGTCACAGTAATAAGGATCTCCAAGCTCTGATGCTGCTGATGGCATTAGTAGCCTACCAAACTTGCTAACTGCCTGGTATTCAGCACTCTATTGTCCCTCTAATCACTCTGACATCAATGCAAATGTGATATCAAATCAAACACTTGAGAGCCCATGAGCTCATGCTGCGCAACATTTCAATAGGCTATGCAATTGCGAGAAAACGGTGATGACCTCTACTAAAAAGAGACTTACCTTTCTATAGGCTAGGCCTACTATATATATTTTTTAACTTTCCTAATATTAAGCACATTGCTAATGGAACATTTGCGCTTATAGCGTACTACCATGTGCACATTTTTTGTGCTTATAATGTGAAGAAATAGCTCAACGTTGTGTAAAAAGTTTTTTTTAATGCTAGTGGTTGTATTAATTTGCGATCTATCGCATCCCACAACTGTCCCAGACTATGTTTGTAATATATATTTCTCGCACAGAATAGAATAGGTCAACTTTTGTACTATGGGGGATAGTAGATTGACATAGACTAGTGCTTTTGCTGTTCGTTAGGCCTACTCATCTTGTTGGCTGACAAAGTAAATGTGGACAGTTCCAATATCTTCAATATGCAGCTCGGAATTGGATAAGGATGTGCGCTGTTGCGTCTCCCATGTGTCTTTCTTCACTTGTAGCCTCTGAGAAAGAACCGATCACATGATGGAGCGCGCAGCCCTCCGGGAGAAGGGCACAATGCAAAAGGCATGGATTTTTTGGGGGTGCATTACGGCCACACAAAGGGGATGCCACCATGAAATTCTATGCATTATCAAGTGCTTGTCAAATTGCGCAAAAAACAAAGCAGCACATTCCTTTCGAGCAACTTTTTTCAAACCATCATTAGAGTCGCGTCATGCGACCTTACAATGTATTTAAAAATCAAAACATATAGCCCAACATTTGTAGAACAAGTTACATTAATAACTCTAAATTAAGCATATAGGAATACCTGTTTCTTTGTTAACAGCTCAACACAGAATAGCCGCATGTGCGCACTCCCTCATCGCTTGGAGAGAATATCCTTTCTATTTTATTCAGCTTTGTTCAATTGTATTCTTCATACTATAAAATAATACCATGGAATTCTAAGCAAATATTGTCTGTTAAATGAACTAGTGTAGCCAACACCCATTTGGCATAGCCAGATCAGGACCTAACATACGGACAACTCGGAGTATGCTATTCTGTTAAAAATGTTCTTCATATCATGCTTCTTTAGACCTGTCTAACATAAATAATGGTTTAATTGTGAAGGTGCAGGCTATATTACATGGGTTTATTAGACTTTTTAAAATGTATATGTTCTGAAGGTCTGCATCAGTGGCTTGTAGGCTATGTGTGGAAGCCAGGAGATGCTAAACGCGTTTATGTTAATTAACAGTCAATTACCGTGAGACCGGTAGTTATTTGCTTGACAATCACCGGCTGATGAAATTTCGTGACCGCCACAGCCACATCTATCCCCTAAACGTTTTTTTAAATACATTTTATGCTCCCTGAATGTCTAGTAATTATTAGCGAGCTGGAAGGTCAAGAAACTATATGAATGTAGGTCCATTGACTGTGCACAGTGATTATTAGCGAGCTGGCCCGTCAAGAAACGATGAATATAGATCCATTATATTTTCTACACTGTTTCAATTTGGTTTTAGTCATTTTAAAGTGCATTGAGTTCGTCAAGCCATTCGTAGAGTTTTACTTAGAGATATAGTAAGGACATACTGTGACGTGTCGTACCACACAAAAGCCCGTTGTGACAGAGTGTGCAATCTTCCCTGCGTTTTTCTGTCATTTGATAGGACACACACAGACAGACACCAAACCTGTCTGTCAGGTTGTACCGAATAGTGACCTTGTCTTCAATGCGCAGATCGTAACCAGGCTCTATCCAAGAGGAACTGATAGCGCTGTCACAACATAAGGGCATGGAGTATTATTCTGTTGGTGTCAAACCATGTTACAAAACAAAAGATGGAAAAGCAAGATATGGAACAGACACAATTATTTTTCTATATTACTCTGTACCGTGCTACACTTTATCGCCAATGGGAAGTTGGAGTGTTGAGTCAGGTGTGTTAGTGCTGGTCTAGAGCAAATATGTGCCCCCTGGTATGGATTGAGGAATACTGATTTTGCACCCGCTCTTATCCAGAGTTACTTTATGTAGGTTCATTCAGTAATTAAAAACAAGCATTTGAGTGAGGTAGAATCTCTTCAGAAATCGATGTTCGTAGTGCTAGAAGAAGAGCATTTAAAAGGACCATAACACAAACTCCACATCAACATAACACTAAATGAAGAGCAACGTTTATCACAAGACACCTCTTCATGATCACAGACTAACTGATACTGTGCTTAGATGTGTTCCTTTTGGATGTTAAAGCATTGTTCTTTAAATGGCTGTTCTTTAAATGTTGTTATTTTCCTGTCTTGTCCACACCCCTCCCTGCCCCCCCTTCGTTTGACAGAATGTGGACTGGTCCCACTCCTCTAGGTCCAGACGGTCCATTGTAGTGAGTTCTGCCTGGGAAGGACTATTCTATCACCGTGGTTCCTGGGGGGAGGGTCATTTACCTCACTCTCCTTCCTCTGTTTGCATTTTCTCTCTGTGTGTCTGTGTGTGTTCGGTTTATGTGCCCATTCTGGCCCTCCTAATGTTTTACGAGGAGCACCTGAAAACACACAAGGAAGTGCGCGCACACACACACACGTCTGTCTGATGAATGGCCTCGTCACCACGTCTGTCGTGTATGACCCATGTGGGGATGTGCGTGACTACCCCTCCCTTCCTCCCCCCTGTCTCATCCTATGGATGTTTGTCTTCCTGGATGTCTGTATTCCAGAAGACTCCTTCTCTCATCTTTCTCTCATTCAGAGTTCCTCTCTTTAACCTTTCACCCTGTGGTGACCTCTGACCTCGTGTCAGCTCCTGTGAACCCTGCAGGGGGTCACATGATGCCTGCCAGGTCGTGTGACGTAATTTGACCCTAAGGGTTCACCAGTCAGGCCCTCAGACTGACCTTTGAACTTCGAGAACAACCCACTTGTTATATCTGTGGGAACAGGGAGTGACTTGGGAAAACGTAGAACTATAAGGGAAATGTAACCTTTAGAGCTGTAGTGAGTCTAGGGCCCTCCTGAACACAGCCCCTATGTAACCTCTATAGAGCTGTAGTGAGTCTAGGGCCCTCCTGAACACAGCCCCTATGTAACCTCTAGAGCTGTAGTGAGTCTAGGGCCCTCCTGAACACAGCCCCTATGTAACCTCTAGAGCTGTAGTGAGTCTAGGGCCCTCCTGAACACAGCCCCTATGTAACCTCTAGAGCTGTAGTAAGTCTAGGGCCCTCCTGAACACAGCCCCTGTCCTTCTGTGGATAGAGTTGCAGTATTGGACTATGTTAAAGTGTGTGTGTTTCTGCATTGGGACAAGGTTCTCCTAATGTTGGGATGAGGTTCTATTGGCTTTGGTTGGGATGATGTTTTGATTCAAGCCCACTCCTTAGCTTCTGGTGGAGGTTTGTGATGGCTCGGTGCTATGTCTGTCTTTATGGTGATGGATGTGTTTTTCTTAACTACACACACACACACACTGTTTCAGTACTCCACAGCCCTGGTCTTCAGTGTTTAGTCACAGCCTGAGAAACGTTTGCCTAACGTTACCTAGTGATTGTGTTAGTTAGAGCATCGGAACTTCCAATGAAATCAAATCAAATTTTATTAGTCACATACACATGGTTAGCAGATGTTAATGCGAGTGTAGCGAAATGCTTGTGCTTCTAGTTCCGACAATGCAGTAATAACCAACAGTAATCTAACCTAACAATTCCACACTACTACCTTACACACACACACAAGTGTAAGGGATAAAGAATATGTACATAAAGATATATGGATGAGTGGTGGTACAGAACGGCATGGCAGATGCAGTAGATGGTATAGAGTACGGTATATACATATGAGATGAGTACTGTAGGGTATGTAAACATAAAGTGGCATAGTTTAAAGTGGCTAGTGGTACATGTATTGCATAAAGATGGCAAGATGCAGTAGATGATATAGAGTACAGTATATATACATATGAGATGGGTAATGTAGGGTATGTAAACATTGTATTAAGTGGCATTGCTTAAAGTGGCTAGTGGTACATTTTTACATAATTTCCATCAATTCCCATTTTTAAAGTGGCTGGAGTTGAGTCAGTATGTTGGCAGCGGCCGCTAAATGTTAGTGGTGGCTGTTTAACAGTCTGATGGCCTTGAGATAGAAGCTGTTTTTCAGTCTCTCGGTCCCTGCTTTGATGCACCTGTACTGACCTCGCCTTCTGGATGATAGCGGGGTGAACAGGCAGTGGCTTGGGTGGTTGTTGTCCTTGATGATCTTTATGGCCTTCCTGTGACATCGGGTGGTGTAGGTGTCCTGGAGGGCAGGTAGTTTGCCCCTGGTGATGCGTTCTGCAGACCTCACTACCCTCTGGAGAGCCTTACGGTTGTGGGCGGAGCAGTTGCCGTACCAGGCGGTGATACAGCCCGACAGGATGCTCTCGATTGTGCATCTGTAGAAGTTTGTGAGTGCTTTTGGTGACAAGCCGAATTTCTTCAGCCTCCTGAGGTTGAAGAGGCGCTGCTGCGCCTTCTTCACAACGCTGTCTGTGTGGGTGGACCAGTTCAGTTTGTCCGTGATGTGTACACCGAGGAACTTAAAACTTTCCACCTTCTCCACTACTGACCCGTCGATGTGGATAGGGGGGTGCTCCCTCTGCTGTTTCCTGAAGTCCACAATCATCTCCTTTGTTTTGTTGACGTTGAGTATGAGGTTATTTTCCTGACACCACACTCCGAGGGCCCTCACCTCCTCCCTGTAGGCCGTCTCGTCGTTGTTGGTGATCAAGCCTACCACTGTAGTGTCATCCGCAAACTTGATGATTGAGTTGGAGGCGTGCATGGCCACGCAGTCGTGGGTGAACAGGGAGTACAGGAGAGGGCTCAGAACGCACCCTTGTGGGGCCCCAGTGTTGAGGATCAGCGGGGTGGAGATGTTGTTACCTACCCTCACCACCTGGGTGCGGCCCGTCAGGAAGTCCAGGACCCAGTTGCACAGGGCGGGGTCGAGACCCAGGGTCTCGAGCTTGATGACGAGTTTGGAGGGTACTATGGTGTTAAATGCTGAGCTGTAATCGATGAACAGCATTCTCACATGGGTATTCCTCTTGTCCAGATGGGTTAGGGCAGTGTGCAGTGTGGTTGCGATTGCGTCGTCTGTGGACCTATTGGGTCGGTAAGCAAATTGGAGTGGGTCTAGGGTGTCCGGTAGGGTGGAGGTGATATGGTCCTTGACTAGTCTCTCAAAGCACTTCATGATGACGGAAGTGAGTGCTACGGGGCGGTAGTCGTTTAGCTCAGTTACCTTAGCTTTCTTGGGAACAGGAACAATGGTGGCCCTCTTGAAGCATGTGGGAACAGCAGACTGGGATAAGGATTGATTGAATATGTCCGTAAACACACCAGCCAGCTGGTCTGCGCATGCTCTGAGGACGCGGCTGGGAATGCCGTCTGGGCCTGCAGCCTTGCGAGGGTTAACACGTTTAAATGTTTTACTCACCTCGGCTGCAGTGAAGGAGAGCCCGCAGGTTTTGGTAGGGGGCCGTGTCAGTGGCCCTGTATTGTCCTCAAAGCGGGCAAAAAAGTTGTTTAGCCTGTCTGGGAGCAAGACATCCTGGTCCTCGACGGGGCTGGTTTTCTTTTTGTAATCCGTGATTGACTGTAGACCCTGCCACATACCTCTTGTGTCTGAGCTGTTGAATTTCGACTCGATTTTGTCTCTGTACTGAGACTTGGCCTGTTTGATTGCCTTGCGGAGAGAATAGCTACACTGTTTGTATTCGGTCATGCTTCCGGTCACCTTGCCCTGGTTAAAAGCAGTGGTTCGCGCTTTCAGTTTCACGCGAATGCTGCCGTCAATCCACGGTTTCTGGTTTGGGAATGTTTTTATCGTTGCTGTGGGTACGACATCGTCAATGCACTTCCTAATGAACTCGCTCACCGAATCAGCATATTCGTCAATATTGTTGTTGGACGCGATGCGGAACATATTCCAATCTGCGTGATCGAAGCAGTCTTGAAGCGTGGATTCAGATTGGTCGGACCAGCGTTGAACAGACCTGAGCGCGGGAGCTTGTTGTTTGAGTTTTTGTTTGTAGGCTGGAATCAACAAAATGGAGTCGTGGTCAGCTTTTCCGAAAGGGGGGCGGGGGAGGGCCTTATAAGCGTCGCGGAAATTAGTGTAACAATGGTCTAGTGTTTTTCCAGCCCTGGTAGCACAATCGATATGCTGATAGAATTTAGGGAGTTTTGTTTTTAGATTAGCCTTGTTAAAATCCCCAGCTACGATGAATGCAGCCTCAGGGTGTGTGGTTTCCAGTTTACAAAGAGTCAGATAAAGTTCGTTCAGGGCCATCGATGTGTCTGCTTGGGGGGGAATGTATACGGCTGTGATTATGATTGACGAGAATTCCCTTGGTAGATAATGCGGTCGACATTTGATTGTGAGGAGTTCTAGATCAGGTGAACAGAACGACTTGAGTTCTTGTGTGTTGTTATGATGATCACACCACTTCTCGTTAATCATAAGGCATACCCCCCCGCCCCTCTTCTTACCGGAAAGATGTTTGTTTCTGTCGGCGCGATGCATGGAGAAACCAGCTGGCTGCACCGACTCCGTTAGCGTCCCTTGAGTTAGCCATGTTTCCGTGAAGCAGAGCACGTTGCAATCCCTGATGTCTCTCTGGAATGCTACCCGTGCTCGGATTTCATCAACCTTATTGTCAAGAGACTGGACATTGGCGAGTAGTATGCTAGGGAGTGGAGCGCGATGTGCCCATCTCCGAAGCCTGACCACGAGACCGCCACGTTTTCCCCTTTTTCGGCGTCGCACAGGGTCGCCGGCTGGGATCAGATCCATTGTATTGTGTGGAAGGCAAGACACTGGATCCGTTTCGGGAAAGTCATATTCCTGGTAGGAACGATGATGAGTTGACGTTAATCGTATATTCAGTAGTTCCTCCCGACTGTATGTAATGAAACCTAAGATTACCCGGGGTACCGATGTAAGAAATAACACGTAAAAAAACAAAATACTGCATATTTTCCAAGGAACGCGAAGCGAGGCAGCCATCTCTTTCCGGCGCCGGAAGTTTTATTTTTTTGAGTGTGCGCCTGGGTGTAAGTGTGTGCATTATTTCAGTGCTTGTCCTTTGTGTACTATTGTTGCTAAGACAAGCAGTTTTAGTTACTAATGTTTGAACATTGAGGCTGAATCTGTTGAGCTGAGCATGTGACTCATGTTCATCTGTGTCCAAGGGTGCGTGACTCTAATCGTGTGTGTGTGTGTGTGTCAGGACTGGTCCATAGATTTGAACCGTACACTGAGTCGGCGAGAGACTAAGAAGAAGCCCTCCGAGGGAGTCACCCTGACGGGCATCAGCCCAATGGAAGAGCAGCAGGCAGCCAAGAGCAGCAGCAGGTAACCACACACACACACACACACACACACACACACACACACACACACTGTCAGGAAGTGGGAAGACATTTCTCAAGGTGCAGTAGAAATGTGTCAGAAGGCCAGTGAAAGAATGTAGCTTCCAATACTCTCTTACCACTGCTGCACACGTTCCACACCACTTCCACATCTAAACATCATAGTTACTGTTCCCCCACAAGACTCTCTGCACACGTTCCACACCACTTCCACATCTAAACATCATAGTTACTGTTCCCCCACAAGACTCTCTGCACACGTTCCACACCACTTCCACATCTAAACATCATAGTTACTGTTCCCCCACAAGACTCTCTGCACACGTTCCACACCGCTTCCACATCTAAACATCATAGTTACTGTTCCCCCACAAGACTCTCTGCACACGTTCCACACCGCTTCCACATCTAAACATCATAGTTACTGTTCCCCCACAAGACTCTCTGCACACGTTCCACACCACTTCCACATCTAAACATCATAGTTACTGTTCCCCCACAAGACTCTCTGCACACGTTCCACACCACTTCCACATCTAAACATCATAGTTACTGTTCCCCCACAAGACTCTCTACACACGTTCCACACCACTTCCACATCTAAACATCATAGTTACTGTTCCCCCACAAGACTCTCTGCACACGTTCCACACCGCTTCCACATCTAAACATCATAGTTACTGTTCCCCCACAAGACTCTCTGCACACGTTCCACACCGCTTCCACATCTAAACATCATAGTTACTGTTCCCCCACAAGACTCTCTGCACACGTTCCACACCGCTTCCACATCTAAACATCATAGTTACTGTTCCCCCACAAGACTCTCTGCACACGTTCCACACCACTTCCACATCTAAACATCATAGTTACTGTTCCCCCACAAGACTCTCTGCACACGTTCCACACCACTTCCACATCTAAACATCATAGTTACTGTTCCCCCACAAGACTCTCTGCACACGTTCCACACCACTTCCACATCTAAACATCATAGTTACTGTTCCCCCACAAGACTCTCTGCACACGTTCCACACCACTTCCACATCTAAACATCATAGTTACTGTTCCCCCACAACAAGGCTCTCTGCCGCTGATCGGGAACGCTGGTAAAGCATTCCGGAGAAAAGCCTTTGGAATGACGTCTTCCACCACTGAGTTGTTGCCATGGTCACAGTAAACATTCCTGTAACAAGCCCTGAGAAAACAGAAGTGCCCCACTGACTGTAAAGGTTGCACACTGGTGAATTTACGCCAAACATGACCCATGGTGTGTGTAGGGTGGGTACTGGGGGAGTGTGTTAGTGGGCGCTGGAGGAGTGTGAGGGGAGTTAATGAGAAGAATGTGAGGCACGCAAAGCATTTGACCCTTTGGTATCCGTCAGATGTGTCTGCCTCGCCCTACCAGCATAAGAGACACGTACTCTGTCACTTCTACTGTACTGTAGGCTATATCTGTGTCTACAGGGGTGAAGGTGAGTGTGTGTCGATCAAGATTAGTTGTACTTACAGTGGAAATTCATTTTCACAGCTCACGAAAACACAAACAATAGACTGAACAAACAATGGCCATATAAGGAAAAGGGGTTAAGAGTGAAATTCTTGTCTGGACCGAGGTACAACTTCACTCCTTCCTTATCATGTTCATGCATTGAGAGTTGGTCCACATTTCTGCGCTATAGCAAAATCAGAGATACAACCACTTCAAGGGGTAGTACATCTATCTAGCTGTCCCCCTTAAAGGGATAGTACATCTATCTAGCTATCCCTCTTAAATTGATAGTTTACTGCTATATGGGCATTTTATAATTTGCTCACTTTAAAAGTTGTTTATGGGCAACTAACTAACCAGTATTACGCTATATATATATCTCTCTCTCTCTCTACAAGGAACACTTGTGCCTATCACCAAAAAGCAGGCTGATATTGGTCTGAGACCTAATATAACATCATTTAAGAATGTGTGAACATCTTCTCAGTCTTTTTTTTCTGACTTCTGTCAACCAAAGTTACATTGTTGCGACCGTTCAGTGTTTGGTGTTTCAACTCCTCTGAGAGAGAGAGATGTGGTTATCTCAGAGAGCGTGGCGCCGTGAGTGTCAATAAAGGTGTCCACAGTGCAGTGACGTTGTGATTGGACAGATGGCTACTAAGTGCCATGGTCCAACTGCACTGTAAACATACGATGTACATACAACACTACAATGGGTTCCTGGTTGAAGTTGTCTCTAAGCACAGGTCTAGGGATCAGCTTACCTTCCCCAAAGCCGAAACTTAACTGTTAGGGGGGGTATACAAAACTGACCGTAGATCAATGTCAAGGGTGACTTTATCATAATTCATTCTCACAACAGACTAGTGTGGAATTCCAAATCTACCCCCAGCCTCTAATCCAAGGTACTTCTCTAGATAATATTTTTTCTTTTAAAGATAGGTGTCACTAATATGGTAATGCTTTGACCTAGCCAATCAGAGGGCAAAATGGAGCTATTGCCATATTGGTTTAAGCAATCTGACCCTCTCAGATCTACCTGAAGTGTCTAGGGAAATGGGCTATTATATGGGTCAAATTGGAATTCAGAATGAATTCCTGGTGAAGTGAAGAGTGTGAACGTTTTCTCAACCCCAGAGCGTATCAGCTGGGGAAAACACTGATAAAATTATCGTAAAAGCATCAGTGAGATTGTAGAAGAGGAATTGGTGAATGTGTATACATGTTGTGTGAATGGGAAACTGACCATTTCTTATTTGTTAACTGAACATGCTTATTTTGTGACTGTGTCCTAGCGTCACGATGCATGTCTAAAAACCATACATACCCAGCGTTGCCTCGTCAGTGTCCTCAGACTGGTCATGTGTTTTTTCTCACAATGCTCATATGGTCTATTTGATTGGTTATGGTTGGAAGTGTCACTTGTGTACAAGTTGTGTGTCCATTATGTCTTAAACCCTCATATCCGAAGGTTTTCGATTCAGCTTTTGGTATGTCACAAAGCTGTCTGGATTCAAGGTGTGTATGTGTACGTGTGTGTGTGTGTCACAAATGCCTCTCTCCGTGTCTCCGTGTCATCAGCCTGACTGTGCCCACTAGCACAGAGCCGGTGGGTTCGAACCCCTTCGAGGATGACGACGACGAGGATCTCCAGGGGACCGTGAAGGAACAGCCCACTGTCGTCAACAACAACAACAACAGCAGTCCGCTCAATGTCAAAAAAGTGGAGGAAGTGAAAACGTTGGTGAAAGAGACCCTCTCCCTCCTTTTCTTCCCTCTCTCCCTCTTCTTTTCTCTCCCTCAGTCTTTGGGTGAATTTAGTATTTTAGTGTCACATGTGTTTCTCAGGGCTGCACGTGTTTGTTCCAGCCCAGCACTAGCACACAGGGCTTGCTGATTAGTTGAGTAGTGGAACCAGGTGAGCTAGTGCTGGGCTAAAACAGAAATGTGCACCCCTGAGAAACACTTGAATAACACACTATTGAGGCACACCCTTTCTGTCCTCATCTGTATTTTTCCCTTCACTCTTTCCTGTTATTCTTCCTCTTTTCCATTACTTCTCTTTTATTCCTCTCCTCATCTATCCTTGTCCCCTTCCTCTCCTCCCTTTTCCCTCTCTCCCTCTGTTGTCACCCCTCCTTTCTTTTTTCTCTCTTTTTTCTACCTCTCCCCTTTCCCCCTTTCTCCTTCCCTCTCCCTGGCTAGCGGCAGGCTGTGTTACGGGGCATGGACTCTGTGAGCGATCACACCAAACCTACATTAGTCATCACTCCTAATAGTGCCAAGTCCTGCAGAGCATTCTTTCTGCGTGTATGTGTGTATTTTTCCTGTCTGTGTTTACTTTACAGTCAGATCTGTTGCAAGTTGGAACTTAAAAATACAATTTCTATAGAATTTAGACTTTTTTAAACAAAAGCCTGTCCACAACTTGGTGAGGAAACCTATATTGGGTCCTGTTTTACATTAGGTCTGATATTGACTCAAGGCAGGACAGAGAAACTAGCACTCATAAAGTCAACGGTGTGTGTCAGTCTCTCTGGCGTAAAGCAGGAACTATGAGATGCCATAGGTGTCTGAGTGTACCAACTGCAAGAGTCTGACTGTAACCTGGCTTCAGAGAGCGTGTGTGCGTGAGGATGTGTGTGTGTTTCATGGGTTTTCTGACTGGGGAAGAAGGGTGTTTGTTCATCTGAGTACTGTACATCTACCTCCCTCTAGTGGTGGATGGGGTGAACTCCAACCATGCTTTTGTACTGTACTTGTGTTGCCTTGCCTTACCTCAGCACTCTGTCTGTGTGTCCACTCCAAGTGGTGTCAAAGCAAACTCACAAATCCATTCGCCAACAAAGCCTCACAGCATTGGTTTTCTAAAAAGGCATGTTTTTACCCCATTGGCTGATTTTGAGAGAGGAAGGGGGAAACCTATAGACTGAAAGACTATGTATCCGGGCGGATTCGGAGATGCATTTGCTGGGCCTTCTACGTGTTGTGCTGTACTCTACATTGGTGTTGTTGTTTTTATGCCCCCCTCCTCCGGGCCCTATTAACTCTTTTTGTTCCCGCTTCTCTCGCCTGGCATGCTGGATTGTCCAATCTGTGTGTGAGCAGGGCATGATTGACAAGTAACATTTTCAAATTCCCCTTATGTTGATTGCTGCCTCTGTGTCTGTTCAGCGCCAGCAGTGTGGAGAAGTCGCAAGAGTGGTCGGATGAGGAGACTGGGGTGAACCCGTTTTCCATTGAGGACGCCAACGGCGATGGGAACCCGTTTGAGGTGGAGCCGGCGTCCTCGGGGGTGTCTGTGGCCGTGCGTGCCCTTTACGAATACGAAGGACAGGAGCAGGATGAACTCAGCTTCAAAGCAGGTGTGTGTGTGTGAATACACAAAAGACTATGCAAGTTAAGAGACCCCTGCCCTCTCCCCCTATTCTCGAGTCTGCTGTCCTGTATGACTGCTAAGTGAAAGGACTGGATGTCTCCACCAGTCTTCTTTTACTTGCCATGTCCTGTCAGATCAGTTATCTATGACAATTAAAACACAGAGAAAAGTGAGTGAGGCTGAGTTGAGTCACAAATCCTTTTTGAAGCTGCTCAACAGAAAGACATGCTCATCTACCACCATCTTTCCACATAATCATCTGTCCATTCCTCCCTGTTTCCCTTTTTGTCCTGAAGGCGAGGAGTTCACCAAGATAGGAAACGAGGACGACCAGGGCTGGTGCAGAGGGCGCTTGAAAGACGGCGTGGTGGGCCTCTACCCCGCCAACTACGTAGAAGACATCCAGTAATGACAGAGCGAGGGACGAGGAGGAAAACGAGAGAGGATGGGGTGAAGAGGAGAAAGAAAGTGGAGGAGATGGGTGGGCAGGGCAGGCCTCGCATTCGCCCCTCTCACCCTACGTGGTAGAGGCTGGCTGCAGTGTGTGTGTGTGTGTGTGAAAGGGGTGGCAGAAGGAAGGGGTTTGCCCATCGAAGAGTTGTAGCTCTCTCTGTTGTATCTTCCTGGATCCCATGTCGTTAAGCACAAATCTTCCTACTACGGCCTGCTCTCGTTGTCAGCCTTTATGATGGGACACCCAGTACAGAGTCTAAAGCCAGCTACAAAAGCAAATGTTACTTAAAGCCATTACTGTTACAGAAAAAATATATAAAAAGCTATTTGAAACGTGTAACCTTCCAATTGTAGCTTGAAGTTATGAAGACATTGAAAGAATAAACTGATTTAAAAGATGTGAACAGACATGGGAGAGGATATACATGTGTCCCATTCACGAGGTCTAGCACATTTTAGAGTTGATTTGAAACTGATTGGAGACCTAAAAGTAATTTCAGTTGAATCTTTTAATTAATTTTTGTCATAGACAATTGGTGATACATATTTTTAGTTCTATAGATCTGATTCTATTGCAATGCCAATTTGGAGTCCAGGGTCCGATTTGGAAGCTTTGTCGAAATAAGGTGAATTCGTAATTGCATGTTATTTCTTGCGCTGTTTTGTGTCCTTCACCCCATCCTTTTGACAGTAATCAAGGTTTTATTTTTTTTTCACATGAAAGCCATTTGTCTGAAATATCAGAACCTACAGCCCCGTTTTCTAATTTGACTTTTCAAATATTTTGAGAAAAGGGCTTGGAATTCATGGCAGTGCCGGTTCAGAACAATTGTCTTTCTTATCTGATGCCTATAGTTCAGATTTGTCAAGTTTTGTTATGCATTTTTGTATTTTAAATCTGATTTATGTTTTGCTCAGCGAATAGTTGATGAATGAGAGAAACCGATATGATTAATTAAATCCAGTTGTTCCACCGTCACCAACCAGCCTGGTCTCAGAGCATTTCATATTATTCTGTAAATGCTCTGATACCATGTTGCGCCAAACCACATTTTAATAATAAGTGATGCACTCATAAGTTTTCCTGTAACCTTTACCCCTCAACTTTAATTGATTGTATATTCATTAATTGTTTCATTGTATTGGCTCACCTATTGATTGTACACGTTTGCTGGTCATTTTAGTATCGGGGACATTCACCAGGGCGCATAGGGTGCCATTTGTGACAGCCTCTATTCACACAATTGACTTCACATTCTGTTGGTAGATTTTTACATCATGTGGATGTTGTTTTTTCTTTCCACACTGAATGTTGGGCAATAAGGTGTGTCACTTGAAGCTAGGAGCTTTAGCTGTAGCTTGCACTGGATGTCCGATTCAAAGCTTTGGGAGAATATACTTTTTTTTGTGGCAGCGAAACAATGTTGAACATTCAGCAATAAAAACCACAGCATTTACTGTTTTTCACAAACTAGAGGGTCCGATTTAATAAAAGTATGTTTGCATGTAAATAGCGAGGAACCTACGAACAAATTAAGCAGTTATAGATTAGGGAGTTGTGATTTGGAAATCAAAGACTGTTAATTTATGAGATGCCTTAAGTGCTTTTGTTCTCTGTCAGATGAAATGCTGTGATCGGAAACAAATCCGTTTGTACAATTTTATGTTTTATGGCGAATGTCTCGCGAATTTGCTGTCTTGTTGCATTTGTAAATATAATTTAATATTTCCAGAGGGGCCAGAGCCTACTTATGATTAGTAATTGACAAATAACTGTGAGATTATATTTCTCATTTTCTTTTAAAAGTTAATGATTGACACACACACCCTTAACGCCACCACATGACCATTACCAGTATTGGCAAACTATATGTTATTTAGGACCTATCCCAATTCCCGTCTCTAGTATAGGTTTCTCCTATTGGGAGTTGACGATTTGGCTCTTACATTGTTGTGAGTGCATTCTTTAGCAAACACTGTTTATGCATGATGCTCCTGGAAATAACCCCTACATTTTATGCCTACAACCGCATAGCGAGAGAAAGATCGATTTGGTTTGATATTAGTTTTCTGTCAGTGTGAGAGGTTATGCTGTGCGTTTCAGGTCATGAGATGTATACCATTGGTTTCAGGTCATGCCATCAACAGAACACCGCAGCAGCTTTACTTGCACAACTCAGTTTGCCAATGTTGTCCCACAGCATACATTATAAATGAATTGAACGAAAAGAGAAGTTTCACTGTTGTCATTTTTTTTCTTCAATTAAACATACAGTATCAAGGATAATAGAAAGAAATGTAACTTTATTACCCAGACCTCCATGTTACAATAATGCCCACGTGTTACTGCTGACCAATCAGAGCACAGGCAAAAAATGTTATCGTTCTGACGGGTGCCTTTACCAATGACGAGGACGGAAGTATTTTTGATTCACAGGGAAACAAATTTGCTAAACGCTGCACTTTACCGATCAGGTGAAATTAACAACAGGTGGAAAGATGTCAGAGCCCAGCAAGCATGATATTGCTGCCATTTTCAAACGACTACGTTCCCTTTCTACGAATAAGGTGAGAGTTGATAAGCTTTCTGTCTTTAACGAGTAAGTAGCTAATGTTAGCTAACTTCAGAGGGGAAAAAATGACACGTCGCACTGTTTTGCTGGGCAGGGGTAGATGCGTCGTAACAAACGCACATGGAAAAGCTTTGAACCACGTATGCTCATTGCACATCCTCCTGACAAAATATGTTTTTGCAGTGTTGAAGAAAGAATTAGCATGAACAGTTTAAATGGAACGATAGGATATCCTGGACAGTCACGTTCGAGCCAGCTGTCATGTGGCATGATGACAGTTGGAACAAAGATGGTACTTTAAGAAACTGGTTGGACAGTCCACTTCGTTAGCGTCAGTGTGTTTATTGTAAATTTATAGATGTCTGTTAAATGTTGACTCATGGACACCACAAAGATAAGACGTCACACAGACATAAACAGTACCTTTTGGCTCAAACTGTCGATTCCAGCTGTTTCCGTCTGCTGTTTAGGCATGGCTACATTGAACGCGACAATGTTGCAACCGCAAACATCGAAAAGCTGTTTTGGAAACATTGTTTCCACTAACGTTATATTGCAACATTTGTAACTAGCTGGTTTAGATCTAGTGTTGGTAAATTTCGGCGTTCTCATAATGTGTGGACAAGTAGAGGCAATAAAATAAAGTTTATACTAGAAAAGAATAGGAAAATATAAAAAGAATATACAGTATGAGGTCAATATGTTGTACTTCAGACCTCCACGCTACTGGGTTGATTCATTATGTGTTAGTGTTTTGCTATCTATTTGGCATGCGCTCATATTAACTTGCTTATCAGTGTCCCCATAGACTTATCACTGCATGAAGGAGACAGCGAACACCTTGTCTGTATTCAAATCTCATGTTTTCCAAAGTTGCTTCTTTTCTATTACAGGCGTGCTTTGACTGTTCGGCTAAGAATCCTAGTTGGGCCAGTATCACCTATGGAGTGTTTCTCTGTATAGACTGCTCAGGAACACACAGGTCATTAGGAGTGCACCTGTCATTCATCAGGTAAGGAACAATGAATGAAAAAACACATTTGTTGCCTACCCCATCCTGTTCTTTCAGATCTACACTAGTGGGTAGGGGCTAGGGATTGTTTCTGGACAGGACCATTGGCTTCACACAACACACAGTTTGACACATTTATGGCCCGATGGAGTGTTCAGAATCAGAACTGTGTATTGTTTGTTTCAGGTCTACTGAGCTGGACTCTAACTGGTCCTGGTACCAGCTGCGATGCATGCAGGTGGGCGGCAATGCCAGCGCGGTGAGTAAAGCCATCCATGGTGGGCACTGACTGGTGGGCAGCCACGTCCCAACCTGCTGTGTTGTTGTTAAGCGCTGAGAGGGTGGTACTAGTAGTTATGTTTCTGACTGCATTATCTCTAGAATGTATATACTGTATGATGTCACAATAGGGCCCTGTATAATACCTGTACGATGTAAGCAATATTATAATGTAATATTCTGATAACTATTAACAATACCTTTTTGTATTACAATGTGTAATTCAAACCATTGTTTTCCCCCGTGTCTCTCAGAATGCCTTCTTTGCCCAGCAAGGCTGCACGTCCAATGCCGCCAACACCAAGTACAACAGCCGAGCCGCTGCGCTCTACCGCGAGAAGATCAAGACCTCGGCCACGCAGGCCACAAGGCGCTTCGGCACTGAGGTGCCACACACATCCATCCAGACATTCCACTGGGCAAAAATGGATTTAGTCAACATTGGTTACTTGTTATACTGTCTTTAACAACATAATCATGTCGCATCAACATGGCTGATTTGAAGGAGTGTATACTTAGGTCCTTATAGATGCCAAGGAATCCTCTGTTTTGTTTCCCTGCAGTTGTGGCTGGACAGCCAGGCCCCCCTCTCTCCAACATCTCCCGTCAATAAGGAGGAGGATTTCTTCAGTATGCACGCACAGGTGTGTGTGTGTGACTGTTAGTACTTATTTGTTTGAAATTGTAGAAGATTATGGATGTGTGCATGTTGTTTACATGGTCTTGTCCTTACCTTGCGTATTTTGGCAGGCATTCCCTGATGATCGTAGCTCCGCCCAGCCTAATATAACAAGCTCCGCCCAGATGAATCTAAGCCCCACCCCAGTAGAGGAACCCTCTACAAAAGAAACCGAGAGAGACAAAAACAGTACACATCTACTTCAATATTTACACTTCAGAAACACACATACACTTGCATCTGTTTGTCCATGTCGTCTATGCCCTCAACTCTTT
Source organism: Salvelinus alpinus (assembly GCF_045679555.1). Classification (NCBI taxonomy): domain Eukaryota; kingdom Metazoa; phylum Chordata; class Actinopteri; order Salmoniformes; family Salmonidae; genus Salvelinus; species Salvelinus alpinus. The sequence continues at coordinate 17,465,779 of NC_092122.1, forward strand.
CTGTCTTCAGGTAATACAGAGGGTCCCAGTGTTGACGTGCTAAGTATGTCTCCTAAAGAAGCCTTAGGTAAGAGGACCAAGAGATTATGCCCTAGAGACTAAAGATACTCAACTAGAACCTTAAGCATTAGGAGTACGTAGAAATATCTAAGCCTGGAGCTCTTAGCTCTTAGCTCTGAGCTCTTAGCAGCTTCTATCAACTGTATTCTAATGCCCACTGTTCCTTCTCCCTTAGAGTCCTCCTCTCTTCTCAAGAAGAAACCAGCTGGGGCCAAGAAAACAGTATGTACTCTATGGTAGTGGATTAAGGAGGTAATGTTCCTGCCCTGTACCTATGTGTGTTGTGCTTATGAATAAGAGTGAATTTGGTGATGGTTGTGGGGGATTTAGTGTGAATGGACTGTGTACATCGCTCATGGATCTTGTGGGTCAGTAGATTAGTAGACGCGTATTCACGTCTGTGTCCTGTGTTTTGTCTCAGTTGGGCGCTAAGAAAGGTGGTCTTGGGGGTAAGAAGGTGAGCAAACAGAGTTTCTGTGACCTGGAGAAGAAAGCACAGGCGGTAGACAAACTCAATGAGAGAGATACAGCACCCACCACCAAGAACAGCCCCCAACCAGCAGAGGAATCCATGTGCGTCTCTCTCCAATTTAAATGGGCTTTATTGGCCTCTCGCTCTCTCATCCACATTATCTATTATTCTCTAATCTTCACTCTGCTTATCCATTTTTCTCTCTCCACCTCTTTCTCTCTCTTCCTCCCTCTAGTGGTGCCTCCATGAGACTGGCCTATAAGGATCTGGAGGCGCAGCAGAGGAGTAATACAGAGAAGATGAAGGGGATGGGGGAGAAGAAGAAGGAGCAGGCTGAGAGACTGGGCATGGGCTTTGGCAGCAGGAGGTGGGGGGCATTGAATTGATGGTGGTGATAAAAGGATTAGTTTATTTCTTAACACACTTTTTATAGATGTCCTATGTAGAATAGTTTAAAAGGGTACTTTACATTGCAGGGGATAAGTCACTCATCTTCTAAAACAGGGATTCGCTAACTTTTTGATGTGCAATCCCATTTTGATATTAAAACATTTTGGCGACCCCACCATGTAAAAAATGTATGTAATCAACGGCCAATGTTTACTTTTTTAATTTGGGTTATGACAGTCTATTAGAAATCTGTCAGACAGTATTTCAATCTGACGACTATGGTTTGAAGTGACTGAAATGCAGTCACCCCCCCCCTGCACATTAGTCATGACCCCTAGTTTGGGAAACCCTGATCTAAAATAATTATATTATTGTTGGGACTGAAACATGTTGTAGCAATTGGAGATATTGTGATAACAAATACTTTGATGATTATTTGACTCCATTGTCTCTCCCCCCTCTATCTCCCTCTAGTGGAGTGTCTCACTCTGTGCTGTCAGACATGCACACTATCCAGCAGGAGAGCCCAGTGGGGTCCAAGCAGCCCACTAAGAGCCGGAGGTACACAGAGAAGGAGGAAGAGGAGACTGACGAAGGCTCCTTTACATCCAGGTCACCACACTACCTACACACTCTGGCAATGTTCCAATACTTTAGCAATGGGTCATTCCTTCTTGGAAGTAATCACTGACATGGCTAGCCTGGTCTCAGATCTCTTTGTGTTGTCTTGTAATGGGAGTTGGAAAGACATCACAAAAAGATCTGGGAACGAAATCCATTCAAATTGAGCTCTCTGACTTCCGGCAATGGCGACGCTTTAACAATACTGTGTAGTGTCCTCGAAGCACCAGCATGGTTCAGAATGGAGATGGACAAGGGCATAACAAAAATCCAAGAGACACTTTCTGAACGCCTCAGCAAAATTGATGTGCTGGTCGATAGACTCCACGAAGACCAGAAAGTCACAAAGGGATGAGTGACAAAGTTAGAAAAAGACTATGCTGACCACCAGGCTGCCATCCTGGACGTCCGCGAGGAAGTGGACCAAAAATACAAGAAGTTGGACGACGCCATCTCTGAACTCGAAGTGAAATTTGATTATTGCGAAAATTTCCAAAGGCGCTCGAATTTGAGACTTCAAAGTTTCTCAGAGGCCATGAAGAGACGCGATCTCCTTTCTACAGGAATGGAGAATTCTGGATTGACCCCCCCCCCCCCTCCTGCGCACCCACTGGAGATCGAGAGGGCCCATCGCACCCCACGGAGGCGGCTGCCTGGCCAGGTTGCACCCAGGGCATTTGTCATTACATTTCTACGGTACCAGGACACTGTTTGCATCCTCTCTGCTGCCCGAGCAAAGGGAGAGCTCAAGTACAGAGATGCTAAATCATGATCTTTCCGGATCTTTCTCCCACACTACACAAGAGGAGGATGGCTTTCTCCCCACTGAAGAGACTTCTGCGTCAGGCTGGCTTGGCATATGGCCTGTGCTACCCAGCGACTTTATGGATCGAAACCAAGAATGGTGAGCGCACATTTGACTGTGAAGATGGCTGAAACATACATGAGGAAAGAACTTCCTGACTTGTTCACGTCTACTACACCCCGAGGAACTGTCTTTTGAACTTGGATACAGTGGACCTTGAACTGTTAGCACATGAGGAAACAACGAAATTACTCATATGATCGACTGGCTGGCTGGTTGGCTAGATGGCTAGCGTGATAATGACTGGCGAGGTGAAGTTGGATCATAGCTATTGTTGGCTGTGCTATTTAGCCAGCTTGCTAAGTATACAAGGGTGTAGCTATAGCTACTATACATCCACACTATGCCAGGTAGTTACATTTTTCTGTATACTTTTATTTTACGCAGAGAGGTCCAGTCGGGTTTGGTTAAATAGTTATGTGGCTTTTGAATGGGTTTCAAGCCTAACTATGTTGTTTATTACTTCAGGCGATTTTAGCTAGTATTACGTTTGCTGGCTTGTTTATTGTTAGATGTATGCTGGCTTTAGTGATACCGAGACAGGGATAAGCTACTCAGTTGATATGTCTTAATCATTTCAGAAGGAATTTGCAATCCAAGATGTAATTTTCTGTGGTTTCCAAGAAAACGGCTGGTCTAAGATTGGGTTCTGCATAGCTGCCCTGTTAAAAGGCATAATTATATTATATATACTATAATTAATTAATTATATATATATATATATATATACTGCTCAAAGAAATAAAGGGAACACTAAAATAACACATCCTAGATCTGAATGAATGAAATATTCTTATTAAATACTTTTTTCTTTACATAGTTGAATGTGCTGACAACAAAGTCACACACAAATTATCAATGGAAATCAAATTTATCAACCCATGGAGGTCTGGATTTGGAGTCATACTCAAAATTAAAGTGGAAAACCACACTACAGGCTGATCCAACTTTGATGTAATGTCCTTAAAACAAGTCAAAATGAGGCTCAGTAGTGTGTGTGTGGCCTCCACGTGCCTGTATGACCTCCCTACAAAGCCTGGGCATGCTCCTGATGAGGTGGCGGATGGTCTCCTGAGGGATCTCCTCCCAGACCTGGACTAAAGCATCCGCCAACTCCTGGACAGTCTGGCGTTGGTGGATGGAGCGAGACATGATGTCCCAGATGTGCTCAATTGGATTCAGGTCTGGGGAACGGGCGGGCCAGTCCATAGCATCAATGCCTTCCTCTTGCAGGAACTGCTGACACACTCCAGCCACATGAGGTCTTGCATTAGCAGGAACCCAGGGCCAACCGCACCAGCATATGGTCTCACAAGGGGTCTGAGGATCTCATCTCGGTACCTAATGGCAGTCAGGCTACCTCTGGCGAGCACATGGAGGGCTGTGCGGCCCCACAAAGAAATGCCACCCCACCCCACACCATGACTGACCCACCGCCAAACCGGTCAAGCTGGAGGATGTTGCAGGCAGCAGAACGTTCTCCACGGCGTCTCCAGACTCTGTCACATGTGCTCAGTGTGAACCTGCTTTCATCTGTGAAGAGCACAGGGCGCCAGTGGCGAATTTGCCAATCTTGGTGTTCTCTGGCAAATGCCAAACGTCCTGCACGGTGTTGGGCTGTAAGCACAACCCCCACCCGTGGACGTCGGGCCCTCATACCACCCTCATGGAGTCTGTTTCTGACCCTTTGAGCAGACACATGCACATTTGTGGCCTGCTGGAGGTCATTTTGCAGGGCTCTGGCAGTGCTCCTCCTTGCACAAAGGCGGAGGTAGCGGTCCTGCTGCTGGGTTGTTGCCCTACTACGGCCTCCTCCACGTCTCCTGATGTACTGGCCTGTCTCCTGGTAGCGCCTCCATGCTCTGGACACTACGCTGACAGACACAGCAAACCTTGCCACAGCTCGCATTGATGTGCCATCCTGGATGAGCTGCACTACCTGAGCCACTTGTGTGGGTTGTAGACTCCGTCTCATGCTACCACTAGAGTGAAAGCACCGCCAGCATTCAAAAGTGACCAAAACATCAGCCAGGAAGCATAGGAACTGAGAAGTGGTCTGTGGTCACCACCTGCAGAACCACTCCTTTATTGGGGGTGTCTTGCTAATTGCCTATAATTTCCACCTGTTGTCTATTCCATTTGCACAACAGCATGTGAAATTTATTGTCAATCAGTGTTGCTTCCCAAGTGGACAGTTTGATTTCACAGAAGTGTGATTGACTTGGAGTTACATTGTGTTGTTTAAGTGTTCCCTTTATTTTTTTGAGCAGTGTGTGTGTGTGTGTGTGTGTGTGTGTGTGTATATATATGTATATATATATATATATATATATATATATATATATATATATATATATATATATATATATATATATATATATAGCTTTATGTGTGTGTGTGTGTGTGTGTATATATATACAGTGGGGAGAACAAGTATTTGATACACTGCCGATTTTGCAGGTTTTCCTACTTACAAAGCATGTAGAGGTCTGTCATTTTTATCATAGGTACACTTCAACTGTGAGAGACGGAATCTAAAACAAAAATCCAGAAAATCACATTGTATGATTTTTAAGTAATTAATTTGCATTTTATTGCATGACATAAGTATTTGATCACCTACCAACCAGTAAGAATTCCGGCTCTCACAGACCTGTTAGTTTTTCTTTAAGAAGCCCTCCTGTTCTCCACTCATTACCTGTATTAACTGCACCTGTTTGAACTCGTTACCTGTATAAAAGACACCTGTCCACACACTCAATCAAACAGACTCCAACCTCTCCACAATGGCCAAGACCAGAGAGCTGTGTAAGGACATCAGGGATAAATTGTAGACCTGTACAAGGCTGGGATGGGCTACAGGACAATAGCCAAGCAGCTTGGTGAGAAGGCAACAACTGTTGGCACAATTATTAGAAAATGGAAGAAGTTCAAGATGACGGTCAATCACCCTCGGTCTGGGGCTCCATGCAAGATCTCACCTCGTGGGGCATCAATGATCATGAGGAATGTGAGGGATCAGCCCAGAACTACACGGCAGGACCTGGTCAATGACCTGAAGAGAGCTGGGACCACAGTCTCAAAGAAAACCATTAGTAACACACTACGCCGTCATGGATTAAAATCCTGCAGCGCACGCAAGGTCCCCCTGCTCAAGCCAGCGCATGTCCAGGCCCGTCTGAAGTTTGCCAATGACCATCTGGATGATCCAGAGGAGGAATGGGAGAAGGTCATGTGGTCTGATGAGACAAAAATAGAGCTTTTTGCTCTAAACTCCACTCGCCGTGTTTGGGGGAATAGAAGGATGAGTACAACCCCAAGAACACCATCCCAACCGTGAAGCATGGAGGTGGAAACATCATTCTTTGGGGATGCTTTTCTGCAAAGGGGACAGGACAACTGCACCGTATTGAGGGGAGGATGGATGGGGCCATGTATCGCGAGATCTTGACCAACAACCTCCTTCCCTCAGTAAGAGCATTGAAGATGGGTCGTGGCTGGGTCTTCCAGCATGACAACGACCCGAAACACACAGCCAGGGCAACTAAGGAGTGGCTCCGTAAGAAGCATCTCAAGGTCCTGGAGTGGCCTAGCCAGTCTCCAGACCTGAACCCAATAGAAAATCTTTGGAGGGAGCTGAAAGTCCGTATTGCCCAGCGACAGCCCCGAAACCTGAAGGATCTGGAGAAGGTCTGTATGGAGGAGTGGGCCAAAATCCCTGCTGCAGTGTGTGCAAACCTGGTCAAGAACTACAGGAAACATATGATCTCTGTAATTGCAAACTAAGGTTTCTGTACCAAATATTCAGTTCTGCTTTTCTGATGTATCAAATACTTATGTCATGCAATAAAATGCAAATTAATTACTTAAAAATCATACAATGTGATTTTCTGGATTTTTGTTTTAGATTCCTTCTCTCACAGTTGAAGTGTACCTATGATAAAAATTACAGACCTCTACATGCTTTGTAAGTAGGAAAACCTGCAAAATTGTCAGTGTATCAAATACTTGTTCTCCCCACTGTATATACACACACACACACATAAAGCTATCAGCTAGCTGGCAATTAGGCGGCCAGCCAGTGAGTAGCTTATCCCTGTCTTTTATTTATATATATATATAAATCCTCCCAGTTCTCTCTCATGTGGCACAAGACAGGGTTGTCCCGCTAGTCCTCTCCTTTTTTTCTTTGGCTATAGAGCCACTGGCAGAAGCTTTTACATCTCATCCATCCATCCATGGTGTTCGTATAGGCGGGCGTGAACATCTGGTCTCGCTATATGCCGATGACATTTTGCTTTACCTCACTAAACCAGCAATTTTACTCCGAGCATTAGTTGACATCCTGAAAGAATATCTGACTTTTTCAGGATATAAAATAATACTATCGAAGAGTATAATTATGCCTTTTAACAGGGCAGCTATGCAGAACCCAATCTTAGACCAGCCGTTTTCTTGGAAACCACAGAAAATTACATCTTGGATTGCAAATTCCTTCTGAAATGATTAAGACATATCAACTGAACTATACTCCACTTCTCAAAAAGGTTGGGGAAGAATTGGATAGATGGCGGGATTTACCAATTTCTCTTATTGGGCAGGTCAATTGTGTAAAGATGAATATATTACCAAAATTCTTGTACCATTTTCAAACCTTGCCCTTTCCTATTCCCAAAGCTTTTTTCAAACAACTTAATAGGAAGGTTTCTTCATTTCTGTGGAAATGGAACCCCCCCAGAGTGAAACTCACAACTTTATACCAACCATACTCAGAAGGACTAACTCTACCTGACTTCCAGTTGTATTACTGGGCATCTCAGTTAAAGGCTGTGTGGGTATGGCAAGATACAAGTTCACCCTCTTGGAAACAGAGGCGTGTCTGACCCCTACTACATTGGCATCTATACCTTATATTAGCCCACCTAAAGCTTTGCTAGGTCTCATAAACAACACTTTTATTAAAAACACTTTAAATATATGGATTGAAGTCTGTAATCAAACAGAAGGGCTTAGATCTATATATGAACAAATACCTTTTTATAATAACCCCATCTTACCCAAAGCCCTGAGATGGTATTACATTTTCTTGGTTCAACAAAGGAATGAAAACATTTGCTAATCTCTATAGAGAAGGTGAACTACTATCCTTTCAACAACTGGCATCTCATTTTCAGTTACCTCAAACTCATTTCTTCAAGTACCTACAGGTTAGGCATTACATTGCCACTCAGCAGGGAGGTAGGATTCAGCCCATGAGTAAACCTATAACTAATAAACTGTGGCTGGGGAGGAAAGGGGTAAAAGGTTTCATTTCCGACATGTACTCTGGTCTTCAAGCTCTGTTGGGGAACGATGAACCTCTGAAAGCTTGCATAAAGTGGCATGATGACCTTGGTCTCATTGTTGAGGATGAGAAATGGGGAAAGCTCTTTTTAGATGCTCAGCGTCTTTCATTTAACACAAGGCACAAGTTGATGCAATTCAATATTTTACATAGGGTCTACTTTACACCAGAGAGACTGTATAAGATCAATTGCAAATTTTGCACTTATGCATATGTTTTTGTTCTGCCCTGAACTAAGCATTTATTGGAAAGACATTATTCAGATCTTATCACAGGTCACTAATATGACGGTACCACTAGATCCTTCCCTTATACTTCTTGGAGATGATTCTGTTCTACCAGTTAATATTTCTAGCAAAACCAGATTCATTAAATTGTCAGTCATTGCAGCCAATAAATGCACAGCTTTTATATGGAAGAGTGACAAGCAAGCAGATGTGGCTAAAATAACTATCTTCCTATATTCCATCTGAAAAAATAACATACAATTTATGTAATAAACCCTTTGAATTTACTGATGTCTGGGGGGACTTTCAGAAGTTTCTAGAGACGTCAGTTTAGCTGCCTCATTACTACTATCTTCATTAATGTTTTTGTGTTGAATTTATTTTCTAGCATGGAATGTGAAGGTCATTCGGTTTCTTTTTTTGTTGATAATCAGTGAAGCTAATACCGGGAGGGGGGTGTTCCTGTGTTGGGGAGGGAAGGGTTTTGCACGATGTGCCCCCATGTTGCATGGTGTTTTGTGTAGGTGGAAGGAATAACGGGGCATTATTTGTGTCACATTTTGATTGTTAAATTGTAAAAAAAAATAAAAGACAATATATTGTACAAAAAAAGTAATTGAGCTCTCTATTCCATATGAAACCCATCAGGATGTCGATGACCAGTTCAATGACCAAGTTTGATGACCCGACAGAATCCTCTGACAAGTTCTTCTCCAATTGGAGCGAGACGGGGGAGTCTGGCTGGAGGAAAGAGAGCAGGAAGCCAGAGCCAGACTTCTACCTGAGCACCAAGAGTTCCTCACAGGACGACAGGTACTATATGACTGTTTGATTTCCAGGGATGAAAATACAGAGATGCACGTGAAAAAGTAAAATTGTATTTTGCCCGTATAAGTCCCCTGAGCCACTTTCTTTTTTAAATTCTCTATTTTAAGGTTCTCACTGCAGTTGTCACTGAATGCACCCTCCCTCTCTCTCACACAGGACCGCAGCCCGGCGGAAAGCAGACCCAGTCCCTGTCTCAGACTCAGGCGACGCCCGCAAGAAGTTTGGGGATGTCAAGGCCATCTCCTCTGACATGTACTTTGGCAAGCAGGATGACTCTGAGGTAGGCACACTGTCACGGGACACACACGTACAGTACCAGTCAAAAGTTTGGACACATCTACTCATTCCAGGGTTTTTCTTTATTTTTCCTATTTTCTACATTGTAGAATAATAGTGAAGACATCAAAACTATGAAATAACACATATGGAATCATGTAGTAACCACAAAGTGTTAAAAAATATATATATATATTTTATATTTGAGGTTCTTCAAGGTAGCCACCCTTTGCCTTGATGACAGCTTTGCACATGCTTGGCATTCTCTCAACCAGCTTCATGAGGTAGTCACCTGGAATGCATTTCAATTAACAGGTGTGCCTTGTTAAAATTTAATTTGTAGAATTTCTTTCTGTCTTAATGCATTTGAGCCAGTCAGTTGTTGTGACAAGGTAGTGCTGGTATACAGAAGATAGCCCTATTTGGTAAAAGACCAAGTCCATATTATGAGAAGAACAGCTCAAATAAGTAAAGAGAAACGACAGTCCATTACTTTAAGACATGAAGGTCAGTCAATGTGGAAAATTTAAAGAACTTTGAAAGTAGCTTCAAGTGCAGTTGCAAAAACCATCAAGTGTTATGATGAAACTGGTTCTCATGAGGACCACCATAGGAAAGGAATACCCAGTTTCCTCTGCTGCAGAGGATAGGTTTATAAGAGTTAACAGCCTCAGATTGCAGCCCAAATAAATGCTTCAGAGTTCAAGTAACACACACATCTCAACGTCAAGTGTTCAGGCCTTCATGGTCGAATTGCTGCAAAGAAACCACTACTAAAGGACTCTAAGAATTAGAGACTTGCTTGGGCCAAGAAACACGAGCAATGGACATTAGACAAGTGGAAATCTGTCCTTTTGGTCTGAGTCCAAATTTGAGATTTTTGGTTCCAACCGCCGTGTCTTTGTGACGCAAAGTAGGTGAACGGATGATCTCCGCATATGTGGTTCCCACCGTGATGCATGGAGGTGTGATATTGTGGGGGTGTTTTGCTGGTGACACGGTCTGTGATTTTATTTAGAATTTAAGGTACACTTAACCGGCATGGCTACCACAGCATTCTGCAGCGATACGCCATCCCATCTGGTTTGCGCTTGGTGGGACTGTCATTTGTTTTTCTAATCAGCACACCTCCAGGCTGTCTAAGGGCTATTTGACCGAGGAGAGTGATGGCGTGCTGCATCAGATTACCTGTCCACAATCACCCGAGCTCAACCCAATTGAGATGGTTCGGGATGAGTTTGACTGCAGAGTGAAGGAAAAGCAGCCAACAAGTGCTCAGCATATGTGGGAACTCCTTCAAGACTGTTGGAAAAGCATTCCAGTTGAAGCTGGTTGAAAGAATGCCAAGCCTGTGTAAAGCTGTCATCAAGGCAAAGGGTGGCTACTTTGAAGAATCTCAAATCTAAAGTATCTTTTGATTTGTGTAACACTTTTTTTGGTTACTACATTATTTCTTAGTTTTGGTGTCTTCACTATTATTCTACAATGTAGAAAATTACTAGAAACAAAGAAAAACCCTAGAATGAGTAGGTGTTCTAAAACTATTGACCAGTACTGAATATATAAAAAAATTGATTCGTAATGACAAATTATTTGAGTCTATAATTACGTTGTACCTAAGTACTGATGTTACTACCTTTTTGATCTAATTGACTGCCAGTATCAAATGTCTGCCAGTGTTGACTGTTCTGGTTAAAGTTTTACGCTAGGCTGTGACGTCCTACAAGCCTCTCAGGCTGGTGTTTACAGTTCATTTGGTGCTGTGGAATTCATATGTCTCTCAGAGAAGGCTGTTAGACATTTTCTCTGCTTCTGTTCTGGCTGTGTTTCCCTGTTGCCACATTGCTTTTTTTTATTATTGATTATCTACAACTGCTGTCCTTTATTTATCCACCTGAAAATCCCTGTTACAGTAATACCCCTATGTGTAGTATGTTCATTGTTTAGTATCAAGTATGTCATTTGAAGTATTAATGTGGTTGTTTCCATGCAGTATGAGGCGAAGACTCGCCTGGAGAGGTTCTCTGGAAGCAACTCCATCAGCTCAGCTGACCTGTTTGATGACCCAAAGAAACAGATGGGTAGGGAAGCCAACAAGTGTATACTTAACCATTCATAGAGCGCATTCGGGAAAGTATTCAGACTCCTTGTCTTTTTCTACATTTTATTACATTACAGCCTTATTCTAAAATGGATTCAATAGTTTTTCCCCCTCATCAATCTACACACAATACCCCATAATGACAAAGTAAAAACAGGTTTTTATACATTTTTGTAAATTGTATTAATCTAAAAACTGAAATCACATTTACATAAGTATTCAGACCCTTTATTCAGTACTTTGTTGACGCACCTTTGGCAGCGACTCCAGCCTCAAGTCTTCTTGGGTATGACACTACAAGCTTGGCAGACCTGTATTTGGGGAGTTTTTCCCATTCTTCTTTGCAGATCCTCTCAAGCTCTGTCAGGTTGGACGAGGAGTGTCACTGCACAGCTTTTTCAAGTGTCTCCAGAGATGTTCGATTGGGTTCAAGTCCGGGCTCTGGCTGGGCCACTCAAGAACGTTCAGAGACTTGTCCCAAAGCCACTCCTGTGTTGTCTTGGCTGTGTGCTTAGGTTCATTGTCCTGTTGGAAGGTGAACCTTCGCCCCAGTCTGAGGTCCTGAGCACTCTGGAGCAGGTTTCCATCTGTACTTTGCGCCATTCATCTTTGCCTCATCCTGACTTGTCTCCCAGGCCCTGCCGCTGAAAAACATCACCACAGCATGATGCTGCAACCACCATGCTTCACCTTAGGGATGGTGCCAGGTTTCCTCCAGATGTGACGGTTGGCATTCAGCCCAAAGAGTTCAATCTTGGTTTCATCAGACCAGAGAATCTTGTTTCTCATGGTCTGAGAGTCCTTTAGGTGCCTTTTGTCAAACTCCAAGCAGGCTGTCATGTACTTTTTTTACTGAGGAGTGGCTTCCGTCTGGCCACTCTACCATAAAGGCCTGATTGGTGTAGTGCTGCAGAGATGGTTGTTCTTCTGGAAGGTTCTCCCATCTTCACAGAGGAACTCTGTATATCTGTTAGAGTGAACATCGGAAGAGTCTTGGTGGTTCTAAAATTCTTCCATTATTAAGAATGATGGAGGCTACTGTGTTCTTGGACCTTAAATTCTGCAGAAATGGTTTGTGTACCCTTTCCCAGATCTGTGCCTCAACACAATCCTGTCTTGGAGCTTTACGGCAATTCCTTCGACCTCATGACTTGGATTTTGCTGTGACATTAACTGTCAACTATGGGACCTTACATACGTGTGTATGGATATTGACAGTGCATGTCAGAGCAAAAACCAAGTCATGAGGTTGAAGGAATTGCCGTCCTCAATTGGCAGCTTGATTAAATGGTACTCGCAAAACACCAGTCTCAAGGTCAACAATGAAGAGGTGATGCCGGGATGCTGGCCTTCTAGGCAGAGTTCCTCTGTCCAGTGTCTGTGTTCTTTTGCCCATCATAATCTCCTTTTTATTGGCCAGTCTGAGATATGGCTTTTTCTTTGCAACTCTGCCTAGAAGGCCAACATCCTGGAGTCGCCTCTTTACTGTTGACATTGAGACCGGTGTTTTTGTGGGTACTATTCAATGAAGCTGTCCATTGATGACTTGTGAGGCGTCTGTTTCTCAAACTAGACACTCTAATGTACTTGTCCTCTTGCTCAGTTGTGCACCGGGGCCTTCCACTCTTTCTATTCTGGTTAGAGCCAGTTTGCGCTGTTCTGTGAAAGGAGTAGTACACAGTGTTGTATGATATCTTCAGTTTCTTGGCAATTTTTCGCATGGAATAGCCTTCAATTCTCAGAACAAGAATAGACTGATGAGTTTCAGAAGAAAGTTCTTTGTTTCTGGCCATTTTGAGCCTGTAATCGAACCCACAAATACTGATGCTCCAGATACTCAACTAGTCTAAAGAAGACCAGTTTTATTGCTTCTTTAATTAGCACAACAGTTTTCAGCTGTGCTACCATAATTGCAAAAGGGTTTTCTAATGATCAATTAGCCTTTCAAAATGATAAACTACGATTAGCTAACACAACATGCCATTGGATCACAGGAGTGATGGTTGATGATAATGGGCCTCTGTACGTCTATGTAGATATTCCATAAAAGATCTGCCGTTTCCAGCTACAATAGTCATTTACACCATTAACAATGTCTACACTGTATTTCTGATAAATTTGATATTTTAATGGACACAATTTGCTTTTCTTTTAAAAACGAGGGAATTTCTAAGTGACCCCATACTTTTGAAAGGTAGTGTATACAGTTGAAGTCGGAAGTTTACATACACCTTAGCCAAATACATTTAAATTCAGTTTTTCACAATTCCTGACATTTAATCAGAGTAAAAATACCCTGTCTTAGGTCAGTTAGATCACCACTTTATTTTAATAATGTGAAATGTCAGAATAATAGTACAGTGATTTATTTCAGCTTTTATTTTTTTCATCACATTCCCAATGGGTCAGAAGTTCACATACACTCAATTAGTATTTGGTAGCATTGCCTTTAAATTGTTTAACTTGGGTCAAAAGTTTCGGGTAGACTTCCACAAGCTTCCCACAATAAGTTGGGTGAATTTTGGCCCAATCCTCCTGACAGAGCTGGTCTGTACTTGAGTCAAGTTTTTAGGCCTCCTTGCTCCACACGCTTTTTCAGTTCTGCCCACACATTTTCTATAGGATTGAGGTCAGGGCTTTGATGGCTACTCCAATACCGTGACTTTGTTGTCCTTAAGCCATTTTGCCACAACTTTGGAAGTATGCTTTGGGTCATTATCCATTTGGAAGAACCATTTCCGACCAAGCTTTAACTTCCTGACTGATGTCTTGAGATGTTGCTTCAATATATCCACATCATTTTCCTACCTCATGATGCCATCTATTTTGTGAAGTGCACCAATCCCTCCTGCAGCAAAGCACCCCCACAACATGATGCTGCCACCCCCTTGCTTCACGGTTGGGATGGTGTTCTTCGGCTTGCAAGCCTCCCCCTTTTTCCTCCAAACATAACTATGGTCATTATGGCCAAACAGTTCTATTTTTGTTTCATCAGACCAGAGGACATTTCTCCAAAAAGTACGATCTTTGTCCCCATGTGCAGTTGTAAATCGTAGTCTGGCTTTGTTATGGCGGTTTTGCTGAGCGGCCTTTCAGGTTATGTCGATATAGGACTTGTTTTGCTGTGGATATAGATACTTTTGTACCTGTTTCCTCCAGCATCTTCACACGGTCCTTTGCTGCTGTTCTGGGATTGATTTGCACTTTTCGCACCTAAGTACGTTCATCTCTACGAGACAGAACGTGTCTCCTTCCTAAGCGATATGACTGGTGCGTGTTCCCATGGTGTGTATACTGGCGTACTATTGTTTGTACAGATGAACGTGGAACCTTCAGGCGTTTGGAAATTGCTCCCAAGGATGAACCAGACTTATGGAGGTCTACAATTTTTTTTTTTCCTGAGGTCTGTGCTGATTTCTTCTGATTTTCCCATGATGTCAAGCAAAGAGGCACTGAGTTTGAAGGTAGGCCTTGAAATGCATCCACAGGTACACCTCCAATTGACTCAAGTGATGTCAATTAGCCTATTAGAAGCTTCTAAAGCCATGACATCATTTTCTGGAATTTTCCAAGCTGTTTTAAAGGCACAGTCAACTTAGTGTATGTAAACTTCTGACCCACTGGAATTGAGATACAATGGGTTATAAGTGAAATAATCTGTCTGTAAACAATTGTTGGAATAATTACATGTCATGCACAAAGTAGATATCCTAACCAACTTGACAAAACTATAGTTTGTTAACAAGAAATTTGTGCAGTGGTTGAAAAACTAGTTTTAATGACTCCAACCTAACACGGAACCCAAACCGGCTGCGAGCGTACGCCATTGTGCATAAATTTATTTTGTCCCCCCACACCAAACGCGATCACGACACAGGTTAAAATATTAAAACAAACTGAACCAATTATATTCATTTGGGGACAGGTCGAAAAGCATTAAACCTTTATGGCTAGTTAGCTTGCACTTGCTAGCTAATTTGTCCTATTTAGCTAGCTTGCTGTTGCTAGCTAATTTGTCCTGGGGATATAAACATTGAGTTATTTTACCTGAAATGCACAATGTCCTCTACTCCACCAATTAATCCACATAAAACGGTTAACCGAATCGTTTCTAGTCATCTCTCTTCCTTCCAGGCTTTTTCTTCTCTTGACTTTATATTGCGATTGGCAACTTTCATAAATTAGGTGCATTATCGCCACTGACCTAGTTCTCTTTCAGTCACCCACGTGGGTATAACCAATAAACCAATGAGGAGATGGGAGAGGCAGGACTTGCAGTGCGATCTGCGTCAAATAGAACTGATTTCTATTTTAGCCCTTGGTGTCGCAGATGCGAGCAGTGTGGGTGCAATAATTGAATAACATAGATTTCTACATTTATTTTGCAATGCTCGCGCACGTGACGTGAGCGGTGTGGTCAGCCTGTAAGTGTATGTAAACTTCCGACTTCAACTGTATGTATGTCTTTGGGTGTGCAGTTGAACAAAACAAAATCTTAGCTAATTCCACAAAGAAATCCTAAAATGTCCCTGACAATGTTATTGGTACCTTCTAGAAGTAGTTAGAAATAATTAGATTTCAAGTAGGTGATTCTCATTTACTTTGGAATTGAATTCACCTGTGGTGAGTTGAAGATGCCGGCAGTATAAAAACCATGTATTCAACCAGTTTGAATAGAGAAAAGGACTCATTCTCCTATTTTGTGTCACTGTGTGTACCGCAATGAGCGTGAACAAAAAGAAAACCAGTGAGTTATCAGAGGTCAGACACAAGATGGTTGTCCATGCTTGGCTATCTCAAGGATACATATCCATCTCCAGAGATGTTGATGTTCCTGTTTCCACCGTACGTAATGTTATCAAGAAGTTTAAGGCCCATGCCACTGTAGCCAACCTCACTGGACGTGGCCGCAAGAGAACTTGATGGAAGAATGCAGTGAAGGATTGTTTGAATGGTGGAGAAGGACCTCTGTCAACTGCAGATTCAAGCTGACCTTCAGACACAAGGTACGACAGTTTCAACTCGCACCATCCTTCGCTAACTCAATGAAAGGGGGTTATATGGTAGGCGACCCAGGAGGACCCCACTGCTGATAGAAAGACCTGAACACGCCAAAATCCTTCTGGGAGAATGTCCTGTGGACAGATAAGACCAAATTAGAGCTTTTTGGTAAAGCACAACTTCTCTATGTTTACAGAAAACAAAATGAAGCTTTCAAAGAAAAGAACACCTTCCCTACAGTCCAACATGGAGGAGGTTCAGTGACGTTTTGGGGTTGCTTTGCTGCCTCTGGCACTGGGTGCCTTGAACGTGTGCATGGCATCATGAAATCAGGTGAATACCGAGGTATTTTGGAGCGCGATGTCAGACCCAGTGTCAGAAAGCTGGGTCTCCGTTGAAGAGCATGAGTCTTCCAGCAGGACAATGACCCCAAACGCACTTCAAAAAGCACCCAGGAATGGTTCAAGAATAAACGCTGGACTGTTCTGAAGTGGCCAGCAGTGAGTCCAGATCTACATCCCATTAACTTGTGGAGAGATCTGAAAACAGCAGTTAGAAGAAGGCAGTTATTTTGACCAAAGGCTGTGCTACCAAATATTAAGTCTATGGTGTCAATGTCACTTATTACATTTAAATGGATATTAAGTTCTGAATCAAAAACAAATGTTCTATAATATTAACAGTGAAATAAAGAATTGTGGAGACCAAATACTTTATTCCGTTTCTTGACTTACTTGAAGAAAGTGCAAGGGTGCCACATTTTTTTACCACGACTGTAGACAGGTGTGCCTTTCCAAATCATGGCCAATCAAGGATGATCAATAAAAACAACAGGATGCACCTGAGCTCAATTTCCTGTCTCCATAGTCTGAATAGTTATTTAAATCAGGAATTTCTGTTATTTTAAAAATATTTGCAAACATTTTGAAAAACCTGTAGATTGAGGATTTAAAAAAAATCCATCTTAGAATAAGGCTGTAACGTAACAAAATGTGGAAAAAGTCAAGGTGTCTGAATAAATAAATAATAAATATAAATATAAATAAATGTCAAGGCATCCATTGTGTCCTCCTCCCAGAGTGCTAAGAACCTTGGCGTGATCCTGGACAACACCCTGTCGTTCTCAACTAACATCAAGGCGGTGACCCGTTCCTGTAGGTTCATGCTCTACAACATTCGCAGAGTACGACCCTGCCTCACGCAGGAAGCGGCGCAGGTCCTAATCCAGGCACTTGTCATCTCCCGTCTGGATTACTGCAACTCGCTGTTGGCTGGGCTCCCTGCCTGTGCCATTAAACCCCTACAACTCATCCAGAACGCCGCAGCCCGTCTGGTGTTCAACTTTCCCAAGTTCTCTCACGTCACCCCGCTCCTCCGCTCTCTCCACTGGCTTCCAGTTGAAGCTCGCATCCGCTACAAGACCATGGTGCTTGCCTACGGAGCTGTGAGGGGAACGGCACCTCCGTACCTTCAGGCTCTGATCAGGCCCTACACCCAAACAAGGGCACTGCGTTCATCCACCTCTGGCCTGCTCGCCTCCCTACCTCTGAGGAAGTACAGTTCCCGCTCAGCCCAGTCAAAACTGTTCGCTGCTCTGGCACCCCAATGGTGGAACAAACTCCCTCACGACGCCAGGTCAGCGGAGTCAATCACCACCTTCCGGAGACACCTGAAACCCCACCTCTTTAAGGAATACCTAGGATAGGATAAAGTAATCCTTCTAGCCCCCCCCCCCCCTTAAAAGAGTTAGATGCACTATTGTAAAGTGGTTGTTCCACTGGATATCATAAGGTGAATGCACCAATTTGTAAGTCGCTCTGGATAAGAGCGTCTGCTAAATGACTTAAATGTAAATGTAAATGTAAATGAATAGTTTGAGTGCACTGCATATCACACTTTCAAGTATACAATTTAACCATTTCATATCACTAAATCAAGTGAACACCATGGCCCATATTCACAAAGCATCTGAGTAGGCTCAGTTTTGCCTTTCAGATCATATTGAATTAGATGGGGGATCTGATCCTAGATCAGCACTGCATGTGTACACCCCCACAATTTAAACATCAGAAGAAGTATCATTCTAAAGCAACTGCCACTGATGTTACTAACCATCTCTCTCTCTCCGGTCCCCATGCAGCCAGCTCATATCGTCTGACCAACATGCTGCCCAGTGCTCCAGACATGTCCCAGCTGAAGCTGGGGGTCCGCTCTGCGGCCGGGAGGCTGTCCGTCATGGCCAGCGGAGTAGTCACGTCCCTTCAGGTTTGTGGTTCAGATGGCCCTGTTGGTTGGAGCTTGGTGCTAGCAGCAGATTGACTCCCACATGGGCCACATACTGAAGTGAATGTGTTATGGTGACTGTAAGCCGTAAGGCAATTTCAACACAATAAGAACTTGCCCTTTTTATATCATTATTCCAATTGGAAATCCAGTTTCTTGATTTAATTACTATGTAAGTGCACAGTAACAACGATATCAGTGACTATTTGGTCAAAGACATGCTAGATACAACATACTAGTTACCAAAGTACATTGTGTATAAGGGCAACTTTATTTAAAGGTTACCTAATTATGCAGCGTCAACACTCAGACAACTGATACGGTGTAAGCAGTAGGTTCTTACGTGTTGTGTATCTTCTTTGTTTCAGGACCACTACAGTGCGTGAGTCCAGTGTGTGTACCTGTGTTATGACCCACACACACAACCTGTTAGGTCCCCTGGGTATTGGAGTCGGTAAACATCCTTACGAGCGATGGACAAGTTCAGCCGTGCAGGAGAGGGAGAGAGATGGACGGAGAGAGAGAATTAGCGACATTGTGTAGGCCAGAACATAGGCTGTAGCTATACGTGTGTGTAAATAGCAGCTATTTGAATAAAGGATGTATTATCTACATTGGAGTTATGTCGAACCAACATCCTCTATGAGGTAGATGTATGAAGAACACTTATTTCCACAGCTTATTATTTAATCTGTCCAGGCCTTTAGTTTTGATATTTACATCAATGCTATTCAAAATACATTTTTGTTATCATCCATTATGGTTCTAATTGAGGGTGACTTAGGTTTTGGGTTCCTTTTCAACTGTGCAATTGTTATTGAATCATATGTCATCTTGGTCACCTTGGTTTTTATGTAACTATTTGCAATGAAGACATCATCTGGTAGTGTGATAACATGTATTTTTCTACATGCAGTATGTAAATAATTTAGTTAATTAATCTGATGGGCATTGTTTTAATTACCTGCCAAATCCAGAGATGTTGCCATGTAGGATACATGTCTTAAATTATAGGGTGCCTTCAAACCAAAATGCCTGCGACGCATTGTGCTGTGCGTGTGCCGATTCACTGAATGTGTGTTTGGAGGTATGGTGAAGTGGAGAACATTCGAGGTGGGATAAACATTGTTTAACATTGGTTGACAGACCTCTAGTCAGGATGGGGTGCAACAAAATGTCCCCATCTGTTGGACAGTGTAAATCTGCCATTTCATTCACTTCTATCCACCTGTACACTGCTCTCTGAAAAAAGGTGTCTGCTGTGCTTTTGAAGCATTGTTTGCATTGGTTTGAAAGTGCCCTTACATTTACATTACATTTAAGTCATTTAGCAGACGCTCTTATCCAGAGCGACTTACAAATTGGTGCATTCACCTTATGATATCCAGTGGAACAACCACTTTACAATAGTGCATCTAACTCTTTTAAGGGAGGGGGGGGTTAGAAGGATTACTTTATCCTATCCTAGGTATTCCTTAAAGAGGTGGGGTTTCAGGTGTCTCCGGAAGGTGGTGATTGACTCCGCTGACCTGGCGTCGTGAGGGAGTTTGTTCCACCATTGGGGTGCCAGAGCAGCGAACAGTTTTGACTGGGCTGAGCGGGAACTGTACTTCCTCAGAGGTAGGGAGGCGAGCAGGCCAGAGGTGGATGAACGCAGTGCCCTTGTTTGGGTGTAGGGCCTGATCAGAGCCTGAAGGTACGGAGGTGCCGTTCCCCTCACAGCTCCGTAGGCAAGCACCATGGTCTTGTAGCGGATGCGAGCTTCAACTGGAAGCCAGTGGAGAGAGCGGAGGAGCGGGGTGACGTGAGAGAACTTGGGAAAGTTGAACACCAGACGGGCTGCGGCGTTCTGGATGAGTTGTAGGGGTTTAATGGCACAGGCAGGGAGCCCAGCCAACAGCGAGTTGCAGTAATCCAGACGGGAGATGACAAGTGCCTGGATTAGGACCTGCGCCGCTTCCTGCGTGAGGCAGGGTCGTACTCTGCGAATGTTGTAGAGCATGAACCTACAGGAACGGGTCACCGCCTTGATGTTAGTTGAGAACGACAGGGTGTTGTCCAGGATCACGCCAAGGTTCTTAGCACTCTGGGAGGAGGACACAATGGAGTTGTCAACCGTGATGGCGAGATCATGGAACGGGCAGTCCTTCCCCGGGAGGAAGAGCAGCTCCGTCTTGCCGAGGTTCAGCTTGAGGTGGTGATCCGTCATCCACACTGATATGTCTGCCAGACATGCAGAGATGCGATTCACTACCTGGTTATCAGAGGGGGGAAAGGAGAAGATTAATTGTGTGTCGTCTGCATAGCAATGATAGGAGAGACCATGTGAGAATATGACAGAGCCAAGTGACTTGGTGTATAGCGAGAATAGGAGAGGGCCTAGAACAGAGCCCTGGGGGACACCAGTGGTGAGAGCACGTGGTGCGGAGACAGATTCTCGCCACGCCACCTGGTAGGAGCGACCTGTCAGGTAGGACGCAATCCAAGCGTGGGCCGCGCCGGAGATGCCCAGCTCGGAGAGGGTGGAGAGGAGGATCTGATGGTTCACAGTATCAAAGGCAGCCGATAGGTCTAGAAGGATGAGAGCAGAGGAGAGAGAGTTAGCTTTAGCAGTGCGGAGCGCCTCCGTGACACAGAGAAGAGCAGTCTCAGTTGAATGACTAGTCTTGAAACCTGACTGATTTGGATCAAGAAGGTCATTCTGAGAGAGATAGCAGGAGAGCTGGCCAAGGACGGCAGTCTTGGCAGTGTACTTATGTCACTTGACTGAAGGACCGAATACTCACCGTGATTTCTTTGTGTAATATATATATTTTGTGTATAGACACACTGGTAGGATACGGTCCTGTACAGTGTAGCGTGATCTGGTCTGCCTCTCAGCAGCCAAACATATTCTCCATATTACTATTGGCTATCAGTTCAGATGAATGAAGGGAGTAGTATCTTAATGTTCTGTCCCAGTACTCTCAAAGGCTGAGTTTAGACAGACAGCACAATTCTCTTTTTTTCTTCTCACTAATAGGTATTTTGCCCAATCAAGTCAGCTTTTTAAAAAGATCTGATGTGAAAAGATCTGTGTAAAAAAATATATAATAATCAGAATTGGGCTACCTGTCTAAACGCAGGCAAATAACCGATTCTATTTTCTGTGACCACATTCCTCTGTGAGAGGAACACAGGACACCCATCCAATTATTTTACCCTTCTGTGGCTATGAAGGAAAAGAGACAAGGAAAGGAACTAATGCAAAAGAAATGGGACGTGGCCCTCTGATCAATGACCCATTGGCTGCCCTCCCTAGTGCCTGACTCATTTCAACAACATTTGTACTATGTGTTAAGTGAAGGGTAACCTCTAACCCTTTGCTGAGCAGATTCATTGTAAATTACCTCTGTGAACTGTGTGTGTGTACCTTGCAGAGATTATCTAGGGTGTTTAGAGTATATTTTCACACTCTGGGTATATGTGGGTTATATTTTGGGAGTTTATGCATAGTGTGGTTTTGTTATTTTGAGGGGATTGGCTAGAGGTCTAACTGGACGTTGCAAGAAGTATTTCTGGCTACCTAGTATCACCTACCGAACTCCCTGACCATTTTATGCATATTTTTCTCATTTTGATCCTTACTAATTCGAACTCTTGAGTTGAGATTTAACACTGAAGTGAAATATATTTAAGATGCAACGTTGCCCATTTGAATCTGGATTTTGTATAGTGTGTAATTCAGTGACCAACCAGGGCTTTTGTTCAATCTCTTTCTACTGTAATCCAAAGAACATGTGCACATGCCCTAAAAATGTAAATGATGGGAAGATCTAGTTTTTGTGTATTTGTATTAGAAACTGCAAGTAATTTTTTTTGTTGCTTCAATGTACATCTATAGAACAGCACCTGAAGCTTTGCATCAGTTTCTGAATTTCTTTGTTTACCAACAAATACATCTATGGACATGAGCTCTTTATAGATCCATTCAATTTGTGTAATCAAGGTGTGTATCATTGTTAGCTGCTGTGTATAAGAAACTTTGCTTCAGAATTAAAAATATACTGCACTTGCATGTCCTCAGTGGCAGACTTACCATTAGGCAACTCAGGCAGTTGCCTGGGGCACTCACATCATCAGGGGCCTTGTAAACTTGTCAGAATTCTGTTTAATAATACATAATTTCTGTTATCTTGCCTTTCTGCTCGTGAGAAACCTCTGATGTGTGCAATTTAGCAGTCGTGACAAATTGAGCGTTTTCAGTTTTTATCCTGCGAATTTGGCTCTAGCTTTTGAACAGTTGGGACTATAAGCTATTATTATAACCTGTGCCTGAAAGCCAAGACTCTCAGAAACGTGTACCTGTCTTCTGTTTCACTCTACAACGCTCGCAAGACACGTTAGAAGGGACGGTGACAAAACCGCAGTTGAAAACAATGCAGATATTTTATTATACACACAATTATTTCCTGATTATCTTCCCTGATGTTTTACCGAACCTTCCAATACCTTTCTGATGCATTTCACTCACTTTAGATGCAAGTAATTTGACATTTTCTTAGCCTTATGAACATATAAACTTGGTTGCATTTTTATCTGTTCTACTATAGGACCGGCCCTACCAATAACATTTAACATTTACATTTAAGTCATTTAGCAGACGCTCTTATCCAGAGCGACTTACAAATTGGTGCATTCACCTTATGATATCCAGTGGAACAACCACTTTACAATAGTGCATCTAACTCTTTTAAGGGGGGGGGGGGGTTAGAAGGATTACTTTATCCTATCCTAGGTATTCCTTAAAGAGGTGGGGTTTCAGGTGTCTCCGGAAGGTGGTGATTGACTCCGCTGACCTGGCGTCGTGAGGGAGTTTGTTCCACCATTGGGGTGCCAGAGCAGCGAACAGTTTTGACTGGGCTGAGCGGGAACTGTACTTCCTCAGAGGTAGGGAGGCGAGCAGGCCAGAGGTGGATGAACGCAGTGCCCTTGTTTGGGTGTAGGGCCTGATCAGAGCCTGAAGGTACGGGGGTGCCGTTCCCCTCACAGCTCCGTAGGCAAGCACCATGGTCTTGTAGCGGATGCGAGCTTCAACTGGAAGCCAGTGGAGAGAGCGGAGGAGCGGGGTGACGTGAGAGAACTTGGGAAAGTTGAACACCAGACGGGCTGCGGCGTTCTGGATGAGTTGTAGGGGTTTAATGGCACAGGCAGGGAGCCCAGCCAACAGCGAGTTGCAGTAATCCAGACGGGAGATGACAAGTGCCTGGATTAGGACCTGCGCCGCTTCCTGCGTGAGGCAGGGTCGTACTCTGCGAATGTTGTAGAGCATGAACCTACAGGAACGGGTCACCGCCTTGATGTTAGTTGAGAACGACAGGGTGTTGTCCAGGATCACGCCAAGGTTCTTAGCACTCTGGGAGGAGGACACAATGGAGTTGTCAACCGTGATGGCGAGATCATGGAACGGGCAGTCCTTCCCCGGGAGGAAGAGCAGCTCCGTCTTGCCGAGGTTCAGCTTGAGGTGGTGATCCGTCATCCACACTGATATGTCTGCCAGACATGCAGAGATGCGATTCACCACCTGGTTATCAGAGGGGGGAAAGGAGAAGATTAATTGTGTGTCGTCTGCATAGCAATGATAGGAGAGACCATGTGAGGATATGACAGAGCCAAGTGACTTGGTGTATAGCGAGAATAGGAGAGGGCCTAGAACAGAGCCCTGGGGGACACCAGTGGTGAGAGCACGTGGTGCGGAGACAGATTCTCGCCACGCCACCTGGTAGGAGCGACCTGTCAGGTAGGACGCAATCCAAGCGTGGGCCGCGCCGGAGATGCCCAGCTCGGAGAGGGTGGAGAGGAGGATCTGATGGTTCACAGTATCAAAGGCAGCCGATAGGTCTAGAAGGATGAGAGCAGAGGAGAGAGAGTTAGCTTTAGCAGTGCGGAGCGCCTCCGTGACACAGAGAAGAGCAGTCTCAGTTGAATGACTAGTCTTGAAACCTGACTGATTTGGATCAAGAAGGTCATTCTGAGAGAGATAGCAGGAGAGCTGGCCAAGGACGGCACGTTCAAGAGTTTTGGAGAGAAAAGAAAGAAGGGATACTGGTCTGTAGTTGTTGACATCGGAGGGATCGAGTGTAGGTTTTTTCAGAAGGGGTGCAACTCTCGCTCTCTTGAAGACGGAAGGGACGTAGCCAGCGGTCAAGGATGAGTTGATGAGCGAGGTGAGGTAAGGGAGAAGGTCTCCGGAAATGGTCTGGAGAAGAGAGGAGGGGATAGGGTCAAGCGGGCAGGTTGTTGGGCGGCCGGCCGTCACAAGACACGAGATTTCATCTGGAGAGAGAGGGGAGAAAGAGGTCAAAGCACAGGGTAGGGCAGTGTGAGCAGAACCAGCGGTGTCGTTTGACTTAGCAAACGAGGATCGGATGTCGTCGACCTTCTTTTCAAAATGGTTGACAAAGTCATCAGCAGAGAGGGAGGAGGGGGGAGGAGGGGGAGGAGGATTCAGGAGGGAGGAGAAGGTGGCAAAGAGCTTCCTAGGGTTAGAGGCAGATGCTTGGAATTTAGAGTGGTAGAAATTGGCTTTAGCAGCAGAGACAGAAGAGGAGAATGTAGAGAGGAGGGAGTGAAAGGATGCCAGGTCCGCAGGGAGGCGAGTTTTCCTCCATTTCCGCTCGGCTGCCCGGAGCCCTGTTCTGTGAGCTCGCAATGAGTCGTCGAGCCACGGAGCAGGAGGGGAGGACCGAGCCGGCCTGGAGGATAGGGGACATAGAGAGTCAAAGGATGCAGAAAGGGAGGAGAGGAGGGTTGAGGAGGCAGAATCAGGAGATAGGTTGGAGAAGGTTTGAGCAGAGGGAAGAGATGATAGGATGGAAGAGGAGAGAGTAGCGGGGGAGAGAGAGCGAAGGTTGGGACGGCGCGATACCATCCGAGTAGGGGCAGTGTGGGAAGTGTTGGATGAGAGCGAGAGGGAAAAGGATACAAGGTAGTGGTCGGAGACTTGGAGGGGAGTTGCAATGAGATTAGTGGAAGAACAGCATCTAGTAAAGATGAGGTCAAGCGTATTGCCTGCCTTGTGAGTAGGGGGGGAAGGTGAGAGGGTGAGGTCAAAAGAGGAGAGGAGTGGAAAGAAGGAGGCAGAGAGGAATGAGTCAAAGGTAGACGTGGGGAGGTTAAAGTCACCCAGAACTGTGAGAGGTGAGCCATCCTCAGGAAAGGAACTTATCAGGGCGTCAAGCTCATTGATGAACTCTCCAAGGGAACCTGGAGGGCGATAAATGATAAGGATGTTAAGCTTGAAAGGGCTGGTAACTGTGACAGCATGGAATTCAAAGGAGGCGATAGACAGATGGGTCAGGGGAGAAAGAGAGAATGTCCACTTGGGAGAGATGAGGATCCCAGTGCCACCACCCCGCTGACCAGAAGCTCTCGGGGTGTGCGAGAACACGTGGGCAGACGAGGAGAGAGCAGTAGGAGTAGCAGTGTTATCAGTGGTAATCCATGTTTCCGTCAGTGCCAAGAAGTCGAGGGACTGGAGGGAAGCATAGGCTGAGATGAACTCTGCCTTGTTGGCCGCAGATCGGCAGTTCCAGAGGCTGCCTGAGACCTGGAACTCCACGTGGGTCGTGCGCGCTGGGACCACCAGGTTAGAGTAGCAGCGGCCACGCGGTGTGAAGCGTTTGTATGGTCTGTGCAGAGAGGAGAGAACAGGGATAGACAGACACATAGTTGACAGGCTACAGAAGAGGCTACGCTAATGCAAAGGAGATTGGAATGACAAGTGGACTACACGTCTCGAATGTTCAGAAAGTTAAGCTTACGTTGCAAAAAATCTTATTGACTAAAATGATATAGTACTGCTGGCTGGTGAAATAGGCTAGCTAGCAGTGGCTGCGTTGTTGACTTTGTTTGAAAGTGTAGCTGGCTAGGTAACCTCTAACTGGCTAGGTAACCTCGACAATTACTCTAGACTACACAATTATCTTGGATACAAAGACGGCTATGTAGCCAGCTAAGATCAAACAAATCAAACTGTTGTACTGTAATGAAATGAAATGTAATACTACCTGTAATACTACCTGTGGAGCAAAGCGGAATGCAACTACTCGCTCCAAACCAAACCGGAAGTGCGTATCGTAGAGGGAGAGGCAATAGAAGTGTTGTTTCTTGTATTATTGTCTTTTGTGTCTTTAGAGGACTGCTTCACCTTAATGTCCCCTTTCCCTTTTCTTCTGTCCTTATTTTGTCCCACTTTGTCCCTTCTTTGTCCCTTCTTCTCTTCTGCCAACTAGACACTCCTTGTTAGCTAGCTAGCTTCTTTCAGGAATGTCCCTAGCAACTGCCTAGCAACAGGTAAACAACTTAGCTAGCTAAGAAAACGGTATAATTTTATGAAAAATTGTTACTTTTTCAAAAGCCTTTCTTCTTTGTTTGCTGCTTGTTTGGTCTCCTATTCAGTTTGCAGTTTTCTTTTGATTTTTTTTTTCGATGTACTTTACTCTAAAAAAACATTTAAATTTCAATATTTGTAGGAGCTCATCTTTTCAGCTGCTGCTGCTTAATTTGGAACTCCGGAATGAGAAAAATAAGCAACATAAGCGGCCGCTTAGGGCCTTGCATCCGTTAGGGAGCCCCCCACCCAAAGAAATATAGAGTTTAGTAACTCAGTCGTGTCTCAGCTTACTGTTGTGAGTTAGAATAGTAGAATACACAAGGTGCAATTTCAAAATGTGGCAGTGCATCAGTTTTGTCAGTCATTGTGTCTGGATTTACACAGGCAGTCCAAATCTGATCTTTTTTTTACACTACTTCAGCTGAAAAAGATCTGATGTGAAAAGATCTGACGTGATTGGTGAAAAGAACATTTAGTGGGAAAAAAATATCAGAATTGGGCTGCCTGCCTAAACGCAGCCTGAGAGTCACTAGGTAAGTTATTCTAGCCAGCTATCTAAACCAAATAACCTAGGCCGAATTTCCGACTGAGCACACGGATCACGTGCTCAGGGGCCCTGACCACCAGGGTGCCCCCATTGATTTTGTTGGTCACTTGCCAGATGTCGTATAAGCATGACATAAGTCATGGCAAAATGTTTAGAATTGCAGGAAATTAGCTTTAAAACGGCAACATTTTCTCTCCATCCCATAGCAAAATTTGTAAAATTGCATGAAATTAGCTTTAAAAATGCAAATAGTTCTCTCCGTCCTATTGGAAAATGTGTAGAATTGCAGTAAATAAGCTTTGAAACTGCAACGTTTTCTGAAAATTATGACTAGAATGTTAAAAAGGCCATATAATTACAAAAAAAGATTGGTATTGGTCAATATTGAGCCAGCTCCGAACAGCTCTTCTTTCAGCATGATTGTGTTAAATAGACATGGGAGGGGACCTCAGACTGGTGTCTGCCTGGGGCCTCCAAATCATTAAGAATGCCCCATGGCACTTAGCTATGTGTAAAATTCCCACATTACCTTGCATAAGGGTAGACTATGTCTTTGTTGCACCATTCAGGATTATTGTAAGGAAAATATAGAAACACTATTGATAATCAATTCTTGATATTGGGCACTTAAACTACAGTTCCTTCAGAAAGTATTCGCACCCCTTGACTTTTCTGTCAACGATCTAAACAAAATACTCTGTACTGTAAAAGTGCAAGAAAAAATCTAACATTTCTAAAAAAAAATAAAATAATAATAATAATGTTACCTTTATTTAACTAGGCAAGTCAGTGAAGAACAAATTGTTATTCACAATGACGGCCTACTCTGGCCAAATCCGGATGACGCTGGGCCAATTGTGCACCACCCTATGGCACTCCCAATCACGGCCGCATGTGATCCAGCCTGGATTTGAACTTGCACTGAGAGGCAGTGCCTTAGACCGCTGCGCCACTTGGGAATCTTCATAAAATAAGTATTCAACCCCCTGAGTCAATACATGTTAGAATCACTTTTAGCAGCAATAACAGCTGTGAGTCTTTCTGGGTACGTCTCTAAGAGCTTTCCACGCCTGGATCTTGTGCAACCTTTGCCAATTATTATTTAAAAAATTCTTCAAGCTCTGTCAAATTGGTTGTTGATCATTGCTAGGCAACCATTTTTAGGTATTGCCATAGATTTTCAAGCAGATTTAAGTCAAAACTGTAACTTGGCCACTCAGGAACATTCACTGTCTTCTCAGGAACATTCACTGTCTTCTGGCAACTCATCTCCCAGTGTCTGGTGGAAAGCAGACAACCAGATTTTGCTCTAGGATTTTGCTTGTGCTTAGCTCCATTACGTTTATTCTTTATCCCCAAAAACTCAGCAGTCCTTAACGATTACAAGCATAACCATAACATGATGCAGCCACCACTATGCTTGACAGAGTGGTACTCAGGAATGTGTTGTATTGGATTTGCCCCAAACATAACACTTTGTATTCAGGACTAAAAGCTACTTTGCCACATTTTTTGCAGTATTACTTTAGTGCTTTGTTGCAAACAGGATGTATGTTTGGGAATATTTTTATTCTGTACAGGCTTCCTTTTCACTATGTCAATAACGTTAGTATTGTGGAATAACTACAATGTTGTTGATCCATCCTCAGCTTTATCCTATCACAGCCATTAAACTCTGTAACTGTTTTAAAGTCACCATTGGCCTAATGGTGAAATCACTAAGCAGTGTCCTTCCTCTCCGTCAACTGAGTTAGGAAGGACGCCTGGATCTTTGTAGTGACTGGGTGTATTGATACACCATCCAAAGTGTAATTAATAACTTCACCATGCTCAAAGGGATATTCAATGTCTGCTTTTTAAAATGTTTACCCATCCACCAATAGGTGCCCTTCTTTGCGAGGCATTGGAAAACCTCCCTGGTCTTTGGTTGAATCTGTGCTCGACTGAGGGACCTTACAGATAACTGTATGTGTGGGGTACAGAGATGAGGTAGTCATTAAAAAATCATATTAAACACTATTATTGCACACAGAGGGAGTCAATGCAAATTATTATGTGACTTGTTAAAGCAAATGTTTACTCTGCCAAAACAAAGGGGTTGAATACTTATTGACTCGACTTTTCAGCTTTTCATTTTAAACCTTTCGAAAAACATAATTCCACTTTGACATGATGGGGTATTGTGTGTAGGCCAGTGACAAAAATATTAGTTTAATACATTTTAAACTCAGGCTGTAACACAACAAAATGTGGAAAAAAGTCAAGGGGTGTGAATACTTTCTGAAGGCACTGTATGTAAATTGGTGAAATGTAATTTGCTCAATGCCAAATAAACTAAATGTTAGGCTACCTCCCTTTTTGTGTGTATTTTTTTGCAGTGGTGTAAAGTACTTAAGTAAAAATACTTTAAAGTATTACTTAAGTTGTTTTTTTGAATATCTGTGCTTTACTTTACTATTCATATGTTTGACAACTTTTACTTTTACTTCACTACATTCCTAAAGAAAACGGTGTACTTTTTACTCCATACATTTACCCTGACACCCAAAAGTGCTCGTTACATTTCCAATGCTTAGCAGGACAGGAGAATGGTCCAATTCACACACTTATCAAGAGAACATCCCTGGTCATCCCTATTGCCTCTGATCTGACGGACTCACTAAACACAAATGCTTTATTTTTAAATGATGTCTGAGTGTTGGAGTGTGCCCCTGGCTATCCATAAATAAATCAAAACAAGAGAATTGTGCCGTCTGGTTGGCTTGAGATAAGGAATAAG
The DNA here is from genome assembly GCF_045679555.1 of Salvelinus alpinus. Classification (NCBI taxonomy): domain Eukaryota; kingdom Metazoa; phylum Chordata; class Actinopteri; order Salmoniformes; family Salmonidae; genus Salvelinus; species Salvelinus alpinus. The sequence continues at coordinate 17,495,947 of NC_092122.1, forward strand.
AAATTATTCATACTTTTACTTTTAACATATTTTAGCAATTACATTTACTTTTGATACTTATGTAACAGTTTAACTTTAGTCCATCCCCTCGACAGGGCGCGAACCAGGGACCCTCTGCACACAGACAACAGTCACCCAAGAAGCATCGTTACCCATCGCTCCACAAAAGCCGCGGCCCAGGGGAACCACTACTTCAAGGTCACAGAGCAAGTGACGTCACCGGTTGAAAGGCTATTAGCACGCACCACCGCTAACTAGATAGCCATTTCACATCCGTTACACTTACGTATATTTAAAACCAAATACCTTAAGACTTTTACTCAAGTAGTATTTTAATGGGTGACTTTCACTTTTACTTGTCATTTTCTATTAAGGTATCTTTACTTTTACTCAAGTATGATATTTGAGTACATTTTCCTCCAAAGATTTTTTTGTTTCTTTGCATGAATGAAGTGCGCTCATAACTGTGTTTTACTCTATTTGAGATTTTTCTGTGTCATCCTCATTTATTCTTATTAATACTAATTAGCCTTTACAAACTTGAAATATCGCACCGTTTTTCATGTTTCCTCAAACGGTCTATTGGGGAACGTTGAAATCAGAGGGCCAGGGCCTACTCATCATTGAACCGGCGGCACGTTGTAATATTTTCTGGCGTCAGCCGTCTACGTGGCTGGCTGACGCATTTTGTTATTTTTCCCAAATTCCAAGGAGCGTTCAAGTGATCGATTCCTTTACGGGATATGTAGACTTGTTTCTGTGAATTGGCAAGTAAAATACTTTTATTTAAGGTTTATTTGATTGTCTGAAATATCTAAATATTCTAAATTATATTCACATTTGAACTAATGCATTTAACTTGAATTTGGATGGAGTTTCTTGCGCTAGTCTGCTGCGAAACTTCTAGAGCTGTGGGCCATTGTCGCTTGCAGTCGCAGCCGCTACTTTGAATCAATTCCTTTTCAAGTAGGCCTAGTAGGCAAAAGGAAGCTGCAAGCCGAAACGTTGTTGCAGGCTACAAAAATGCCAAGTAATGAAGTGAAGCAAAGGAAGAAGACCACGGCTCAGAAACAAAATGACGAACCGGTTGAAACGTCAAAGTACACTTCCGAAGATGAAGCAAAAAAAGCAAAAGCTACCGAAGGAAATAGCTTGGCTGAACCTACAAGCTCCTCGCCGTCCTCCCTGGATGTGAAAACGATAACTTGTCTACTGTCACTGATAGTCTGCATAGTGCTTACATGGTAAGTAAAAGTAAGCCTATTCATTTGCATAGGGCATAAGCCAAATATTTACTTATAAAGGCCCTTGTGCTTATGGATAATTCCTATTTACTTTAATCTCTCCCAAACAATAGGAAACTAATAATTTTATGTTTGAGTTGGCCTATTCATGACGTTATTTCTCCCCTTACATTACAGGGTGGTATTGCAGCAGAATGCAAGATTCTTTGACGTGGAAGAAAAGTACAAACTACTGTCTGGGAAGACTGCAAGTCTCCTTGAAATGGAGGAGGACGTCATCAAGGTGTCCAAGAAGGTATGTTTTGTTTGTCTATCTATATCTCTCTCGTGAAGAACAAGACACAAAAACATTATGCAGAGACGTCTATGCTTTGTTATGTGTGTTTATGTTATTGTGTGTATTGGTACTGTCATTGTCTTGCTTGTCACATTATGTAGGCCCCTCCCCTTATTATTAGCCCCTGCAGACATGTCTGCATTATTCATGTACTTTATTGCAGCAGTTATTCTTGCATCTTGGATTGTATAGCCTATCCAGTTGAATTGAATTCTGCGATCAAATCACATTGTCTTCCTTAGAATTGCTATACGCATCTTTTGACTGAATGTGTGCATGTAATTGCATGGATTTGTACTGAGAATACTGAGGATCCCAGAGCCCTCCCCAGAAACAGCCCTCCCTGTTTTGTGTTGCGGCTGCAGCTCGCCGCCTCTGAGGACGACCTGCAGGGGGCTCTCTCCACCTTCTCCCTGGCGACGCGCCTCGAACGTGACCTCTCCTCGCTCCATGCCGTCGTACTGGCGATGCAGGATGACGAGAACTCCGCCTCTCGCGATCTACAGACAGTCAACACCCGCTTCCTGAACGTGACTGAGACGTGGCAGACGGGCCTGGCCTCGGTGACCTCCGACCTGGGCTCTCTGAAGACGGAGTCACGTGAGGCGCACGCCGGCGCCACGGACCGGGTGAACGAGGCCGAGCAGAGGGCCCGGGCGCTGGACGAGAGGCTGGAGGAGCTGGAGGACAGCACCCGGCGGAACACACGCGCCCTGGGCCGCACCGAGGACGAGGATGCCAAGCGGTCCCAGGACCAGCTGGACTGGAACACCAAGCAGCTCCACAAACTGGAGGACCAAGTCCGGAGCCTGCTCCGAGTAGATACCGAGTTAGTCGCCCAGCTAGAGGAGCACATCCCCCGGGCCCTGCAGTGCGAGGCTCACCTCCCGGCTGTGGAGGAGGCAGTGCGATCCATTCTGAGGCTGGGCGGGGACCTGGGGACGGCGGAGCGAAGGCTGGAGGAGCTCACCCTGCAGGTGTTCGGGACGGAGGACAGCATGCTTAAAGCCCTAACGGAGATCCTGGACATCAAGCAGGCTCTGGACGCTCTCCAGGCCCACAACAGCATCCTCAAGATGAGGAATGAGTTGGCTGTTGTCAAGGAGATGCTGGGACAGCTCAGCCGGGGGGAGGAGCAACAGGAAAACCAGGATAATTCTGGAACGCCGGATAGGGAAGGGGAGAGGGAGGGGTGAAAGGTCAAGGACCCAGAGCAGGATGAGCCACCCCAGCTGGTGCATAATGATGACCTCAGTGTGTGATGTCATTTTTAAACCATGGGAAGGAGTGGTCCTGTCATTCCATTTGTTTTAAAACTGCTGTTAAATCCTCACATAGTTAAACCATTGCTACGTTGTGTGATTTGTGCATTTTAACTTGCTATTGATAAAGTTTAGCAATACGTTTCATCAATAGGTTTTAAGTTCTTGGCTCACAAACATACTACTATCTCATATGGGCACCAATCAATGTTATCTGCACTGGCTGCTGAAAGTCAGCAACTGAATGTAGCATCTGCACCCAAACACTGCTCCTGTAATCTGTAAAGGATATTATTGTTGCCTTGTTGGTGTCTGAAAGGAGAACAATTGTGACCGGTACTCTAATATCATCAGGTACTCAAATGTTGAGTTTGTATTTAAAAAAAATGATACACAATTTATATTCAAATGAGTTTGACAGTTATGGCAGTATTGCATTTCAAATAAATGTGCCTTATTATCAGTGTTTCTCTGAATCTTTTAAATGTTCAAATTTGGTTAAATCTATTGTAAAAAAAAATGTATTCTCTCTCCTAGCTTGCATCTCTAGTAAATTAAAAGCAGTCTCAAATATCTTAGTGTTGTTACCCATTTATGTGTTACCCATTTATTACACAGCTTTCTGTGTAACTTATGGACAGTCTCCATGCATGTTTTTCAATGAATCCTATCTACCGGTCTATGACTGCATGATCTAGCTGGTCACTGTCTTTTCCTATGTAAAGCTCTTTTCTAAAATGGCCGCCCTGTTCTGTCTTTCCACCTGTTTCCTGGCGCAGTGCGAGGGTCTCCAGAGCCTGTTGGAGCATCTAGAGAGGCAGCCTGGTGGTCTATTGCCCCACTTGGAGGCCCTGGAGCGGGATGTAAGCCAGCTGAAGGACTGGGCATCCGGTCTAACAGAGAAACGCGGCCTGCTCCAGGACAGCGTGGCAGCACTGACCGTGGCTGTAGGACAAATCGAGGGACGCACCTCTGCTATCACTAAGGATGTCAACACTAAGGTTTTAAAAGATTATTTAAGCCATCTAGATGCTCTTACTACTTTGGTAACCAGGATGTAATAACTCAGGCAATTACACAGGAACTGCAGATAAGATTCCTGAAACAATCACTGTATTGTAATAAACTGGAAATAGTATGTTTTAAAGTAGTTACATAGTACAGTACTATGTAGTTACATGTAGTAATACCAAGAAATGTATATTCCAAGTTCGTAAAGGTTGAAAACCAAAGGCAACTTGATGAACAGAACCGTGGCATTAGAATAGAAAGGCAGTTCATGTAAAGATTTGCCCATGAATCATCTTCCTCCTCTCCTCTTCCTCCATCTCCTAGGTGGCATCGGTACGGACAGACGTGCGTCGGATGGATGGGCTCCAGTCGGAGGTGGAGTCTCTCCTGGAGAAGGTACGGGAGCTGGAGGAGAGGGCCGTCCAGGCCGAACACAGCATGGTCAAACGTATCGGCGACCTGCTGGCCGGCAGCATCGACCGCATCCAGGGCCTCAAGGGCGCCACGGAGCGCAACGCCCAAGCCCTGGAGCAGCTCAAACGCCGCCTACCTGAGCTGTTCGCCAACGACCGGCAGATCTCGGAGCGCCTGAGGGAGCTGGAAAGCGGCCGTGCCCGATTGGTCCGCACGGTGACCTTCGCCGGCGACCTCAAGCCCAAGGTGGCGGCCATCAAGCGGGACTTCGGGGCGCTGGCTCCGCAGGTGGATGAGCTGACCCTGAGGATCGGCCGTCTGGCCGAGGATCTGACCAGGAGGGAGGAGGACATCGCAGAGCTACGGCAGACGTTCGCTAACCTCAGCGCTGTGGAGGATGACCTAGGAGTTGTGACACAGCAGTTGAGTCAGATAGTTGAGCCTGAGATGCCCGTATTGGGAGGAGAGATGCTTCTGCAGAAAGTCAACGTGAGTGAAGCCCTCCCTCAGACACTGGAAGGAGAGCTGTGAAGGAGTGCTTTTCTATGTGCTATAGATCTACAGAGTAAATGCAAACTTTCAGCTTGTCACCAATCATTCCCTTACAATAACTTGCACATTTTTGTAAATCTCAAATAGAGTTTGCTGATCTCTCTACAACCATGGTCGACCCCACCTAGCCCTTACAATAGGTATGTCTGGATTCCTCCCCAGAGATCTTGATTAATGTAAGCAATATAATGGAAACCACAGAAGAACAGGTTACTCCCCCTATAATGTACATTCCAGTATACTTTCCATTGACTGTATACCTATACAGATCTTTAGGGGGTGTAGAGGTAAGTCCTAGGGGTTAGGTTGAGACTAACTGGGCCTTTTGTCTAGAATGCTGTCTAACGTATGTTGCTTTACAAATTGTATCCTTGAATGAACCTGTCCTATGAGTAGGTTGGCGTTTATTGCGATGAATCTTGTCCTGGAGGCAGAGCTGAGCAATTTCCACTAGAAGGGCCAATGGCAAAGTCAAAATTAATGAAAACAAAAATGTGCTTGTTGGTCATAATTTAAGTTTAGGGTTAGGGATAAGGTTAGTAGTGTGGTTTAGGTTAGGTTTAAAATCAGATTTTATGGCTGCGCCAGCTAGTGGCTACCCTGCAGAGCTGCCTCCAGTACATGAGTCATCCCAGTAAATGCCAACCTGCGTCCTAGGAGGCTGTAATGTTTTATTTTATTTTAAATGGCATCAATCATGGTGACTGAAGTCTTGCTGGTCCACAGTTTTGGAATGTGAGCAGTCTCTTGAACAGTTTCCCCCTTTCCAGTTGTCAGTCTGGCCAGTGGTGGGGTTATAACAACACTGCTTGACCCCTGTGTGACCTGCATACGGGTATGTATTCTCAGGCTAAGGGGCCTGTTCAGGAGGAATGTTATGCTACAATATGATTCTGTACAATAGGGAATGGTGATGTCAGCGCTATACATTCTACCTGCAATGTTCTCAATAGTTCACAGTGTTGAATACATGCCCTGGGGTTCCACATGGCTAGCTAGTCCTGCTAGTTTTTGCATATCTCTGCCATCAATCAAATCGAAATGAGTCTGTGGTTTAAAGGTATAGGGACCTAAAATAGAATACTGAACGCTGCAGCCCGCAAGGCAATGTAGCTTTGCCTGTGTTTACACCAGGGTGTGCAATCTGTCACCAGGAGTTTATTCAATGGGGCTGACTGCAGAGCAATGCAGGTAGAAATGTGTGGCATAGAGCTGTGATTGATGTCAGAGAGTTGTTTCTGTTCTGTGTTTAACATTTTTATCTGCAACATTGCTGATGTTGCACTCCTCTGATAAAAAAAACAACCTTGGTCTTATTCAGTGGGTTACCATATGTTCCGATGGAAATATATTGTGTAGAACAGACATCACGATCATGTAGGATAGGGAAGCATGCTAATCTATTGATTTCTAGGGCTACTCCGCTGAGTAAGCCTCCAGGTGTTTTACAGGAAATGTACTTCGGAAGGAGGAAATATGTATCGGCGCTGAACAATGAGCTGACGACCTGAGCTGAAGGCCAATCTCCAACCCGAGAGCCAATCACAACTTGTTTAACATGCACATTGGCATGTAATCTCCAAAGATAAAGTTGAACCTACACATACCTGGAATTGCTCAATGACATTAGGACGCAGATTGCAGCTGGTCTTTGGGTAAAGAGTGTGGACACCATACCACTGTTTTAACTAAAGCTAATTACATGTACAGATCACACCACATCTATTTACAGTAGCCATTCCTTCAAACTGTCACAACCCCATTGTTGTGGTGTTAGGACACTGCAGAGATCGTGTTTTTTGTTTGTTTTAAAGCCTTGGATATATTGTTCTTCGTGTAAGGGATGTGCTTAATAAATTATGTCAATTTGAAGTTTGTGTGTACTCTATTCCCTATACATGTTTATGCATTTCCTTGTACATGTTGATGCAATGGCACCTGTTGAATGGAAGTGTGTGTGTTTGTGTGTGTGTGAGGACTCAAATCAGGTTATAAGTGGCCTATCAGGAAATGATTGAATTAGCCTCAAGCAATCTCCTTCCCTCTTCAGATGAAAATTAATTACTTTCAATAAATTCTCACTTGACTGTCCCAGCAGTGTTTCCTAATTAAATATTCCAATAAGCTTTTTATGAAGCATCACATATTGTATTAAGTCCACTTATATACTCAGTCTGAAGCGCCAGGTTATATGACAAATGGCTTCCCATTCCTTGTATACGGTGAGCTCCATTAGTTTTGGGAGTGACACATTTGTTGTTGTTTTGGCTCTGTACTCCTGCACTTTGGATTTGAAATGGTATAAAGTGCAGACTGTCAGCTTTAATTTGAGGGAATTTTCACCCATATTTGGTGAACCGTTTAGAAATTACAGCACTTTTTGTTCATAGTCCCCCATTTTAGGGGACTAGATCAAGTATGTGACTACAAATTTGTTGGATGCATTTGCTGTTTGTTTTGTTTGTCAGATTATTTTGTGCCCAATAAAAATGAATGGATGCTACCATGATTACGGATAGTCCTGAGTGAATCGTGAATAATGAGTGAGAAAGTTAGAGGCATAAATATCATACTCCCCAAAAATTCCTACTTCTCACCATTACAAAAACAGGGTACTATGTACAAACAGTGCTGTAATTTCCAAACTATTCACTCAATATGGATGAAAATGAAAGTTGACAGTCTACACTTCAACCTCATAGTCATTATACCATTTCAAATCCAAAGTGCTGGAGTACAGAGCCAAAACAACAACAAATGTGTCACTCTCCCAAAACTTTTGTATGTAGTACACTACTTTTACTAGAGCCATATGGGCCCTGGTCAAAAGTAGTGCACTATATAGGGGATAGGGAGCCATTTGGAGCAAATACCTAGAGTGAGCCTTTAAATGAACTGGGAGTGCTTTAACATTGTAGCCTGTATCCTATGAAGGATTTTCTATGATCTTTATCCAATGATCTTCTAGAAACAGACCGATCCACTCACCTTTCACCTCAATACTCACCTCCAGTGAGATTGGTGAAGTGTGGTGGTGTGCAAAATGGCTACCTTGCATCTGTCACGGAGACGGTTGGAGTGAGTTAGCCCCATACAATGTACGATGAAGGTTTTATAATATACATGTAAATCAATTCAAAGCCTTGTCTACACAGAAATGTGGTGGCCCAATTTAATTTTTGTAACAAAACACAATCAGTAAACCATAACACGCTCCTGAACAAGAGCTTATATTGCAAGTTGGGTTTGTGAAACCACCCGTAACAGAATCTGACTAAATGAAAAACTCAAATGAGAAAAAATACAAATAAACAAACAACAAACTACAGTGCAGTGTTGTATTAAAATTCACAGCAGTCCACGTTTCCCATTTCTTATTGACCCAACCCAGTCTACCCCTCCTGAACACTACCCCCTCCTCTTCCTTCTCTTCTTCCTACGCTCCCCTTACACCTTCTTGCTCTTCGGCTGGGGCTTTGGCCAAGGCCTCCAATGAGCTAATGGTCTTCTGTAGTGACCCCTGTAGTGCTTCGATGGCCTTCTCATGGCTCTCCAGCTTGGCAGCTTTCCCCACCAGGCCATCCACGGTGCTCTTCAGCTTCTCCAGCTCTGGTGGGGGGTGGCTGGTTGACTTGGAGACTTCCCCCAGGGCTTCCAGCTGCTGCTCCAGCCCCTCTATCTGCTGCCCCAGGCTAGAGTCCCTGGAAGCCAGATTGGTCTGAGCGTCACTCAGTGCGACCACGTTGGACTGGAGCTCCCCTATGGTGACCTTCAGTTCCTCTAGCTCTCCCTGTAGAGTGGCCCGGGCCTGCTCGGCTGCCGTGCCCTGGGCGGCGAGCGTGCTCTCGTGGGAATCGTACTTGGCAAGAAAAGCCTCAAACTTGGAAGTCAGGTCTGTTAGCGATGCCGCCAGGGAGTCTCCGCCCTCCTCCGCCACTTTTAGTCTGACCTCCAGACCATCGGACCTCTGCTCAGCCCTGGCCGATTCCCCCCGCAGTTCCTTCTCCAGACTGTGTAGAGCTTCGGTGGCCAGCTCCAGGCTGCTCTGCAGGCTCTGGTCCTGATCTGTCAATGCCTGGATGCCTGCCTCTGCCCCCGACACCTGCTGCCGCAGGCTCCCCGCCGTCTCCTGCACCAGCAACCTCACCGCCTCCACTTCCTGCGACATCGAGGCTATTTCCTGGTTACGGGTCTGGAGCTCCGACCCCACCGTGGCGATCTGCTCCCTCAGCGAATAGGCAGACTCATCGGTGGCCGTCTTAGTGGTGCTGAGCACGGCGACGGTGTCGACAATGGCAGACAGTTCTTGCCTGATCAGCTCCGGGTCCTCCATGTCGTCCAGACGGACTTTGAGGTCAGCCAGCTGACTTTGAGTCTCACCCTGGGCCTCGGTGAACTCAGTCACGCTGGCCGCGATGGAGGAACTCAACTCAGCCAGGCGCTCCTCCACCGTCTTCTCCAGGGAAGAGAAGTCCCGCTCTCTGGCCTCCTTCACCTCCTTGATGCCTTCTGACAGGTCAACCAGCAGTTCGTTCTGGAGCCTCTGAAGAGCCTCCTCCAACCGCCGTGTCTCCGCCTCGCCCTTCCTCACCGCCCGGCTCCCCACCTCCTGCTCTGCCCGCATGGTGCCCAGTGCCGACTCCAACCCGTCTACAGCGCCCCTCACGTTGTCCACCTACACAACCACAGACAGGGAATCATACACTGAGTGTACAAAACATTAAGAACACCTGCTCTTTCCATGACATAGAGACTGACCAGGTGAATCCAGGTGAAAGCTATGAGCCCTTATCACTTGTTAAATCCACTTCAATCAGTGTAGATGAAGGGGAGGAGCCAGGTTAAAGAAGGATTTTTAATCCCTGAGACATGGATTGTGTGTGTGTGTCATTCAGAGGGTGAATGGGGAAGACAAAAGATTTAAGTGCCTTTGAACGGGGTATGGTAGTAGGTGCCAGGCGCACTGGCTTGTGTCAGGAACTGCAACGCTGCTGGGTTATTCATGCTCAACAGTTTCCTGTGTGTATCAAGAATGGTTCACCACCCAAAGGACATCCAGCCAATTTGACACAACTGTGGGAAGCATTGGAGTCAACATGGGCCAGCATCCCTGTGGAACACTTTCGAAACCTTGCAGAGCCCATCTCCAGACAAATTTAGACTGGGGGGGGGGGGTTCAATATTAGGATGGTGTTCTTAATGCTTTGTACATTCAGTGTAGGTCAACCTTTGGTCATCAATACAGATTAGGGCCTTAATGATTATTCGATTAGTCTTTAATTATTAATCTGTCAAATCCTTACAATCTGTCATATCCCTACTATAAATACTGTATGTATGCATAAATAATATAATAGCCACATTATCTAACACTATTAAATTGTATAACACAGGTTTAAAGCTGTACATCTGTATAGTCACACCTGTGTACTGGATGTACTGGAAGCACAGGTACAATACATTCCAAGAGGTTGGAAGAGGGTGGAAGAGCCTATCCCTGACCAGTCATTTGCCTGACAAAATAGTTTTTTGCCTTGGTAGTTATTGAAATAGACTTTATAGCTTGCAGTGGAAGACACAGGTAAATCACATACTGTAGCTTTATACAACAATAGTTGACACAGCCTCACATAGGAAGTTTACATATAGGAGACTGCAATGCATGTTTCAGGATTTACTTGTTGAATGTGTGTTCTTTGCAAATGTTTTTCCCTGACGGGTTTCTTTACCACATTTACCTAGTTGCAGTAACTTATGAGTAGGTTACGTTGCTTTATTACATAACTCAGCTATTTCTCAGCCTGTGGGGTAGATCTATATATGCAGCTTTAAAAAAAAGCATCCATTTCAAACTGGTTTAGTTCAAACTGGTCTGGGAGATCTCAATTTATGCGTGACAAGTTAAGTGAAGTTACATGAAGGCTTGAAAAGAAGTGAATGAATGAAGGAAGGAATAACTGACTGAACAAATTAATTAATGCAGTAACATAGCTAGCTGGATAAAAATGTAAGATCATTTATGGGGTGCAATGTGCATACATTATATCAATGCATTCCTCAATTCTATAGAAATATAACTTCCCTTTTTATTACAAAGGATGTAGTATTTCCATTGACCTGGATTTGTTTTTGTTGCAATGTCAGTACTCTCTCTCTAGGAAAGAATAGCATAGATTGCATCTGTACTTTTCTTGTGCCAGGTCATCAAACTTTTGGAGGCGGGGGAGATGGCCCTCTTCTAGCCATTTCTTCTCTGTAGTCTATATGTTCATCCTATCTAGTTTTGGTGTGCGGTCTTCAACAGCCTGCCTTATCTCGTGACCTTGTCATTAAATGGCTAGTGGTTAGTCCTATATCGATTGCATTGCTTACCTGTTGAAGAACATTCTCTACTTTGTGCGCAACCTCTGCATTCTTCCGTACGGTCTCTTCATTTCTGCTGCTGATTTGATGGACTTCTTTCAACACTTGTTGTAGATAAATAGCAGCAAAGCCCGCAGCGGCTACTAATGCGATATAACATAAAGCAGCTATAACTTTGACCCAACTCCCCGACCCCTGGATTGAGGGGCTACCATTACTACTAGGTTTCGGACTTTTCTTCGCCACGTCATCTTGCGTGGATGAAGCAGTCTTTTCGCTTAAATTGTTCTTGTTTCTATGTCTCGCAGTCATGTCTGATGTAGCTTTCTACCAGGGGGTCCGAGGAAGAGTGAGGCTGGTCTCTACAGATGCTGTGTACTGTCTTCACTGTACATTTAGCGTATCAGCGAGCGCGATGTGGCTTTCCGAGAACTCCGTTCGCGTTGAGGTGCAAAAAAAGGGGCGTCTCTCTTATTGTGTGACCTGACGTTCTGACTGCAAACTTGGTGGCTGTACTTGCCTTATGTCTCCAATGGCTATGGAATTATGTAATCAAGATTTCAGAAACACAGTAACTAGTTCTGATAAAGTTGAGGAAAAAACTAGGCCTATTTATTTGGAATAATAGAATTAGGCCCATTGATGTTTCATGTCTTTCAAACCCTGTTTATATAAGCCAAAATTCTGGTATAGGATAGCCTAAACATGTCTAGAAAAATAATGATCTCAGAAATCAACTGATGTAATTTGTTTCAATACTGTACCAACAGTAAAGAGGAGGGGTTGTTGGATAGTTTTTCCCCTCTCATTTGCTCCTCCCTTCATACGTGGCAACTAGAGTAGAGTTATCGTGTATGCCTCGACATCCTTTCCTAGAGTTCCCTCAAGCCAAGGCATGTTGCTATTCCAGACCAGGAAGTGTTTCGAACAACTACTCATGTAAAAAAAAAAATATATATATTTTTTTACCATTAACAAATAGGCATATTTTCAATTTCTTCCATTGTGCCGAAGTCATTAGGCTATTGGCATACTATTACCTAATCAGCGTAACCTAATCACTAGCCTATGCTGTGTAGCTATGTTCCCTCCAAATCATGATGGGATTGCTGTCACCGATTGCAAACTGCAAACCTATAGAGTTGGACATTTGAATAGTTTCAATAACATTTAGCTAGCACCACAATGCAAATTAAAAAACAAATGCAAATTTTACACAAAATGGATAACAAAACGCTCTGTTTTGTATTAATCTGCAACAAAATAATTGTTTTCACGTGTTTTTAAAGGTTTGATAAAAGTTGCAGGATGATTTAGTTATCTGATGTTTGTACACTCCAAGCACTTTGGCCGTTGTCCAATAGAGTCTAACTGCAGACTCTCAGGCCCATCATCTCTCAGGCCCCTCTGTATACTGCCACCTACTGGTGGGACGAGTACCGGTTGGACATAATATCTCAGGCTCCCCTCCAACGCCAGGACCCCTCAGTGAGTACGGTTACATGCACACAATAAAGCGATTATTGTGGCTAGTCATATTAATATAATAGTTCAATTAAAACGTTTACATGCTTTGCAAGAATAACAATTTCCCTAATAATCCTATGTATATGGACACATCTGAAATCAGGCTACCTGATGGAGCTCTGATACATGCAGAAAATCAGCAATCACAGAGACATGTTATTTTTGAGAAGCGTATTTGATTCTTAGTTCTGTTAGGATTTAAATCTCTTTCAGTTCGGACATATAAAGTTTGTATGTGAAAAATACTTCTAAGACGCATACATTCAGCTGTTCCAAACTCACTTCATTCACGCCATAGAGAGAGCCTTGCTCGGCTGGTGCTAGCACATGCACAGATCAAATACACTACTGGAACGTCGATTAAGGTGTTTACATATCCTAACAATTTGAAAGATTGCTCAGAAAACCGGGTGTTTTAATCGGTATATGCTTACTTCAATTTTGTCCTTACGCTGATTAAGATACAGTAAGCAGTGTAAGGTGTTTATATTACTATTTCATACATTACTATTTCATGCCTACTGCTATAGTAATTTTAATATTTAATTATTGCCATGCATGTAAACGTACTCACTGATATGACTATACTGACAAAATGGCTGAATGAATGTTAGCATATCATTACAGCTTGTACACGTTGTTGCGGGGATCTTAATGCTTGTGTTTAACTGATACTTTGATATAATGAATTTCCCCTGACTGTCTATGCAATAAAAATGTGGGTCAAAAGGGAAATAAAAGTATTATCAGAGTTTTAAATTTAGGCTATGCCATCATTGTAGTATAATCATTGTGCAATGTTTTATCTTAAAATTGGTGTGTAATCTGTTGATGTGTTGGATAGCAGATGTACGTGGGGGCGAAGGACACTGCGCACCGTTCATTGTGTATTAGTTTCGACCGAAAGTGAGTTGTCAGTCGTTTATACGCTATTCTCTCTGTGGGAAACAGAAAAACATATTTTGCTTAATGTGTCAGACCCGGAAGTGATGGTCCTGGCATTAGAGAGGGGCCTGAGAGGTGATGGGCCTGATAGATGACAGCTGCAGCTGGACCCCTCTCCATGCCTTTGTCCACCAGAGGTCACTGAATGACAGTCTTTCGAGAGGAGACTGGAACTGCACTCACAGGTAGATGGTACCCCCGTCAGCGAAAACAATCGCAGGGGCCCCACCCCCAAACATCTCCCCGTGCGGATGTACTCTGCCACAGTAAAAACAGGCAATTACGGTTTCACTTCTAAAATAAAACAATACATGGGACAATGCTGACGTAATGCCTGAGTCATCCATGCTCCGCCCGCAAGTCTTGTATCTTTGACTTTGGTCGGCGCCCGCCCATCAGACGTTGTGACAGCACAGGCCGTGTTTCCAGGTGCTGTTGCGGTGAAGATGGACTTTAGCACTAGTTGTAATGGCTTATTTGCCTTCTGAAGCTAGCTAGCTGTGTCTCGGAGGTTTGTTTTTCCCTGTCAAATCCCCGTGGGAAGGGTTCGAGAACTGGGCTAGCCTCACAAAGACCACAAAAAATGCACCCTGACTCGGAATTGAGAATTTGAACTGCATCGCTGGGATAAATCATTTATGCGGTCATGGCTGGGCTGATCAAGAAACAGATCCTCAAACACCTCTCCAGGTCAGTGTCAATCGATATGAACCAGGCGGAGAGACAAAATACAACTAACTCCCAAAGGGGTTTCATTTGGGAACCAAGCTAGCGTTAGCAGCGCTGTGCCATAGCGCGCGGGAGGCCACTGACGGGGCACTCACTATGCTTGCGCAGCTGAACTTGGTTAGCGTAGTTAGCTAGCTAGCCAGTTACGAGCAAGTTTGCTTGTTGTTGTTGGTTGCCAAAAACAGACCGGTGTCTGTCGTGTTTAGTTAGCTAGCTAACTGGCTTGTTTGATAACTGGTTATGGCTAACCTTGCGTATTGTTGTTAACGCAACTAATCTTCCTAGTCTAGGCTCCACCAGTACGTTAACATTAGCTGGCTAGCTATGTCCCGTTAATCATTGTTTAGCCAGATATAGAAAGTTTTCTATTTGCTAGGTTACATCAATGATTGTCATTAGCCACCTCGTTAGCTAGTTAGCCAGGTAAACTACACTGGTTAGCTAGCTAGCAGCATAAGCTTCTGGCAGAGACAAACACGCCACGTACTGCACTGACAGCTAGTACTACATCCAACCAGGTCTCAGAACATTTCGTATTATTCTGTTCATTTAGTAACGTTATGTTACGTTTCGTATGGTATGTATTACTTTTTGGATGTCCATCACCCATTTCGTATGTTGTGTATTCCCAAAACACAATATATTACGAATTTGCAAAACGTATGATATGTTACACATTCTAGCTAGGTGACTAGCTCGCTAACTTTAACTAGGCTAGGGATTAGGGGAAGGTTATCTAACACGCTTAGTAGTTGCAAAGTAGCTAAAAAGTAGTTAGTAGTTAAAGTTGGTAAAAAGCAAAAGTTGTCCATGATGATTTTCAAACTCGCAACCTTTTGAGTTGCTACACGTTCACGCTATACGCCCATCCGGACCAACCAACCACCCCACGTTTTAGTTTTTGCCTTAAGTAACCATCTGTCTTATGTTACATTTTGGTATGGTTACATATCATACTAAATGTAGTGTCTCGGGTTTCCGTACAGAATAATACGAAATACTCTGAGACCAGTTTGCCACATCGGGGAAAGTTAAGTCCTTTTGGGCCATTTTAATTATTATTTAAAACAAATTAACCTTTATTTAACTAGGAAAGTCAGTTTAGAACAAATTCTTATTTACAATGACAGCCTACACCAGCACGACGCGTTACCAATTGTGCGCAGCCCTATGGGACTCCTAATCACGGCCGGTTGTGATACAGCCTGGATTCGAACCAGGGTGTCTGTAGTGACGCCACTCGGGAGCCATTCTGAGTGGAATACACCCAACTTTACGCTCTACTGCAGGGTTTCCCAAACTTGGTACTAATCAATGCTTGATGATAAGTTGATTATTTGAATCAGCAGTGTAGTGCTAGGGCAAAAAACAAAATGTGCACCCGGAGAGGCCCCAGGACCGAGATTGGGGAACTCTGCTCTATTGCACATTTGCCAAACTCATTCAACGGCAGGGTGAGTGTCTGCAGGTTTTTGTACATACACCCCTGCTCTACTGTATTTACTTGCACCGGGGGTGTATGTATGTCCGTCCGCTCTTGCTTGCATTAGCAGCTTGGGATAATAATGCACCTTCCACAGCATAGAGATGACTAAGCACCTGTACACTTCATACACACATGCCTTGTTTATTTGCCAGTACCATGGACACTGAGCAGGGAAGATAGAGGCCTTGGTTGTTGTAGTAGGCAAAGTTTTGTGCCACCTTTTCCTCTCACAAGTATTTGATAAAGGATCAATAGACACATTTAATCAGCTAGTGAAGTGTGAAATATTTTTCACGGGTCATGGAGAGAAAAGACTACACCTGAGACTGAGTCTACACAATATAGTCCCTATGTTTGCAACACAGTCATCAGTTGTCCTACCCATTGTTATCGACAGCTTTCAGCTAGGCACATGCATTATTTATTGTTCCAGGTTGGTGCCTCGAGGGAAGTTCATTGAAATCCTTACCCATTGTATTCTAAATGGAGAACTTCTCCGTAATAACATAAATTGCCCATCACATTCAGTTGAACCTACCTACAACTGACTAATAATGATCCAAGAGCATTCACGTCCTTACACCTGTAGCTCCTAGAAAAATGGCTTTAAACAACACATAATGACGTCTATAAAAAAATAAAAGCTTAGATAAAACCTTGTACCTTTTAGATGTAGGTTGAACCTCCCATGTTACCGGCTGGATAAGAATGAATGACTTGCAAACTGTTTTGGATTGACCTAGAACAGTAAGCTTTGTTATAGTCACACACAATGCAGTTAAACAAGTGTTGTAGCTTTAGAAAGAGGAAAGTGCATTGGGCTTTTTAATGCATTGCTTCCTGCCAGCAATGCATTGTGAACAAAAGCCCTTGACTTTCAGTATTACCAGTGTAGCCCTTGCTATTTTTGCGGCAAGGCAGAGGCTTTGATGGCTAATGGTTGCTGTGCCCTTCATGGTCCCACAAACAATGGCCACAGCCAAGTTTTACATACACAGCCCATGACTGTCATTTCTGTAGGCCTTAATGCTCAAGTCAGTTTTGTTTTTCAAATCCGTTTTGGAATACTGACTGTCTAAATAGCAAGTTAAAAATTACCAAATCCGATGTGTGTGTTCAGACATTTGCTTACATGGGTAAGCTAATATTCATAGTAAAGACGGGTCTGTGCAGTGGTGTAGACGGATTGGTGGTGGTGCTCGTGCTTCCTATCAGTTAGAAGTTATGTATCAAGCTAAAGTGACAACAATGCCTGCCATGGATGTGTCCCAGTTGATTTGAATGTTTAAAATCCTAGTGGAAGAACGCTTTTATTTTTATAGTCTCAAGGTAAAGATGATCCAACTTGAAAAATTAGTCATTTTTGCTAGCCACAGCAGTCAACTAGCTAGCTAGGTAACAGTAGCTGTTTGGCTTTCTAGCACATTCACTCATTTGTTTGTAAACAATTAACAAGCTAGTTAGCTACCACTTTTTTTTTACTGTCAACATATTAGGCATATCTTGTTCCTAGATAGCTACTAAGTCTGAAAACCACTTGAAGGCAAATAAATTGGATTTGACCATTCAGACACAAGTCGCATGGCCAGGAATCAGATTTGTATCGGATTTCAAACCGCCTATGAAGGTGGTTTGAAATGTGGCCTGAAATAACCAATTTCATGTGCTTTTAGCTATTCAGACTGCAGGAAAAAGAACAGATTTGAATTGGATATTCAACAAAATAGGATCTGAATCACTTCAAACTGGCAATGTGAACAAAGCTTTAGTGTCCTACAACATTGGATTGTGTGTGTGCGCACATTACTGTTAGCGTCAGCAGGACCGGGGGAATTATGTCATTATCAGTTCCTAGGGTCGTTACGTGATTGGTCGTGCATTCGAAGCAGACCTGCTTGGAAGAAGCCAAACCCACTGCTCATTATAGTGATGTCAAGCAAAGTCAATGCTTGGGGCATATTCACCAGGGTTCCACTCAATGAGGTGCAACATATCAATGTTCAGATAGAAATGTATAATGTAGAACAGCCATGCTTCTCTGTCATGTAGACTAGGATAACATCATGTCCGCGCTATACTAGGAGTGTTTCTATCTGCAACGATGGTGGTGTGAGGTGTTTCCACCAACAGTGTGCTGCTCTCAGGTGGTCCCAAGGGTGAGTTGATAAAGATGTCCCTCTCCCCATTAAACCAATAGGCTCAGGTATCGACATGGCCCTGGACCAGGGCCAGACACAGCAGGGTCTGGGGTTACACACACACGCAGAGACTCTTAAACGTGCACGCATAAACAACACGCGCACACACACACTGATGTGACCTTAAAGAAAACACACACATAGCGATGTTGGGCCTGTGTGTGTGGTCCAGTCAGTATTGAGTGCGTCTGGGAGCCCTGTGCTGTGTTAAATATTCATTCTACTGAGGCTCACTGTGATCAGGTGTCAACGTTGCTTCAGTCACATGCTCAGCTCCAGCCCCCTGTCTGTCTTTTTCTCTATGTATCTGTCCATCTCTTTCTCTCTCTACATCTTATCTTCTCCTCTGTCTGGCAGGCTATGTCAGTGTTACTCCTCAACATTTCATTCCTAGGGGACCTGTTAACTGTTGGTGAACATTTTTGTTCTAGGCCAGCACTAACACATTTGATTCAACTAGTGGTGTCTGTGGCACGGCTTGATGATGCGTGCAGGAATGTGACAGGACTGATGGGCGGATGATAGATGGAGGGATACCTACACACACACCGTGACACACAGCCGCTAAATACAAAATAATAACCACAGGGTCAGAGAGAGAAGACTGAGAGGGAAAGGGGCTGGCTAGGAAGAGTCTGATGTTTTAATCTAAGAATATTCCAAAAATGACTGAGGAACATGCTTTGGGAAAAAGGTGCTGAAGTTTTGGAATTCAGTTATTTCCTTATTCATTCAAACCTGCTTGTGCTAACCAGATTTGCTGGCTCAGTCAAAAGCAACACAGGAAACAAAAGTGACCAATGGAATGAGTTGCATCTCGAAGGGAAACTGTTTAACACACAGCCTTTGTGGAGTTAGGTCTACATTACTAGCTTAAATACTTTGGTGTTATTTGCAATAAAGAAACAAGGCCTATTTTCTACACAATAACTCATAGAAAATAGTGTACTTGATAGTGAAGAAGAAACCAATTGGAACACATGATATAAGGACATTAACTAGAAGACTTAAGACAGTGTTTTCAAAATGGATGCTCCACTATACTAGTTCACTTCATAGAATAGACTCTGAAACAATAGGAAAACACTAACAGAAGGCAGTGTTGTGATAATGGACACATGTTTAATAGAATAAAGACATTGTTAGGAGCACACACGCCAACTCAATGAAGACCGTGTTGTCAGATTGGAAACAAGCGTTGTACTTGGGCCTAATAAAATAAAGGCCATTACTCCAGCACCAGGGCAGGTTTCATTGGTTTATTTCCAGTGAGTTGTGAGAACAGAAACAGATCTGCAGTTAGATCATAGGTTCATCTAATCAAGGTGATTTTCTAATTTAATCTGAAGAATGGACGCACACGCGCGCACACACACTTTCTATCTTTGCAGAGACTACTGAATTGAATAAGTTCTGCCAGGCGACTGGTTTATCCCTCAAAGAATAACCCACACGTGTGTCTGTGTATCCTGAGGAAGGTTGCTTCAGACAAAGTGACCTTGTCATCCCTTGTTTAGATTGAGTCAGTCAAAGGTGGGGGATCTCCTGTGGGTCCGACGACAATACACACATCAGCAACGAACCGTGTGGCCAACCGAATGGCGCACACACAGGGCCCCGGAGCAATGTAATATTTATGGCTCTGATGGAGGCAGGGAGAAGGTTAGCCTTACAGGCCCCAATTACAAAACCTGTTGGAGACCATGGCCAAAAGTTGTGTGTGTAATACAAATACAGACACACACCAACACCAGCTATGATGGTGAAGAGTGGGTGAATCATGCTAATATAAATGAGGAGTATGGGTGTTAACCCTGGTGCCTTGGCTTAATTTAACCTGGCCTCACCTAATACCTCAGCCACCTAATCATCCACCTCAATCCAGTTAGTCTCCTTCAACTTCGGTTGTAAAATCATTTATTTAATACCTCTACTCTAGGGAAGATTCAAACAATGTTTTAGGGTATTTCTACTGTTTTTTAAATAATGTTTTGTCCCATTTGAGACTGAACAAAACAGCCAACAAAGATCAGCACCCAATTTAGTCATGGAACATCTAAAACCCAGTCGGCAGAAAGGTAGCCCACATTTTAAAAAGATCTCCTAGAAAGGTTAGCCCATATAAGATCTAGAAAGGTTAGCCCATATAAGGGAACTACCTAAACAAAAGCTTGATCAGGAATGAGGTAGGTACAGGGGAAGTTTAATGAGCTGTTTCCAGTCATTCTGTGTGGGCGTGCGTGCGATAGGCCAGAGAAACTGATCAGATCTTGCTACTTCCTTATGGCCACAGTCAGCAACACAACTGACCAAAGTATAAGAGTTCACTGTACCAGAGCTCGTTCTCTCTCTGTGTGTGTGGACCGTTCACATTGCCCCTCTGCTCCTCACGCTGTGCTGAGAGTCTTGACTGGATGAATAATTTACTAGAAAGGGAGTTCCTGACCCAAAGCACAGATCTAGGATCAGCTTACCCTCCCCAATCCTAACCTCAACAGTTGGATGAAGAGTGAAAACTGACCTCTGATCAGTGTGTAAGGGTTACTTCATCTTATTGTCTTCAATATGGTATAGCCTATGGATTGTGATGTGGGCCAAATGAATCATGCTATATAAGTTACCAGGCCATCGGTTGTATCAGAGTTGTGAATCTGTCTAGCGGTTATTAAAATATTGGTTAAAGGATGTTATTTAAATGTTGGCTGAATGTTGCAGCACAGTTGGGAGCTTTTAGATCTGGTTCTATTTAAGAGCATGGTGCTTCTATCTATCTGTGTCAGATTAGCTGCCTGCCAACCAGGTAGCTAACAAGATTATAGCAGTCAAACCGTGGCAGTCTGCTTCATTAACATTTGTGTGTGTGTTGACAGTGTGTCGTCTGCTTAGGTTGTGGTGTAATGTAGATCGATAAAATGAGAGTTAACGTAGTCAAACAGGCTGTATATGGACACACACACACTTGTGGTGTACAAACACACACAGGTTGTTGTGTGTAATGTGGATTGATTAAATCCGGCGGTGAGTTACTGGGAATTCTTTATCTGTAAACAGTAATTAGGACAATGACCTTTTGCCTGGTATGTGGGTGTTTGGCTAACTACTAACCACAAACTGTGTTAGGGAGTCTAGGGACTATGGCACAAGGTCTTGGGCACAGTGTGTGTTGGAGCTTTGAGCGGGGCCTAGCGATGAAACCCGCCCATGCGCACCCAGGACACAAATCAAATCAATTGTATTTATATAGCCCTTCTTACATCAGCTGATATATCAAAGTGCTGTACAGAAACCCAGCCTAAAACCCCAAACAGCAAGTAATGCAGGTGTAGAAGCACGGTGGCTAGGAAAAACTCCCTAGAAAGGCCAAAACCTAGGAAGAAACCTAGAGAGGAACCAGGCTATGATGGGTGGCCAGTCCTCTTCTGGCTGTGCCTGGTGGAGATTATAACAGAACATGGCCAAGATGTTCAAATGTTCATAAATGACCAGCATGGTCAAATAATAATAGGTTCAGACACACACACACACTCATTGGCTGTGCAACCTTTGATGAAAGATACAAGTTGGGAAACCCTTACAGTTGAGACAGTGTGACCCCAAAGTTCACACACACCTGTGAGTACGGTTTTACGAGGCAGCAGACATGTCACTGTCTCCCTCTTTTCCAAGTCTGTAATTTGACTTTCAGCAGAACTCTATAATGTTCCATAACAGGCCTATAGGCCTACCTCATCTCTCTGTTTTACTCTCTGGCCTCTCCTCTGGGTACTGGTATTTATTAGGATCCCCATTAGCTGCTGAAAAAGCATCAGCTACTCTTCCTGGGGTCCACATGAAACATGACCTAGTACAGAACATTATTAGTCAAGGACTGAAATACATACATTTAAAACATCCCACCTAGCCTACATATCAGTATATACACAATATCTAGGTCTAATACATAGTACAGTGCAAATTACAATACAAGATGTATATAAAACATGGTTGTCTCTCCACAGGCCCCTTTGTGCAGTAAGGTGTTCTTTTTATCTGTTTTTTAAAATCTGTTTTTAATCCTAGCTTGAGTTACCTGGGGTGGCAGAGTTCCACCTAGTCATGACTATTTAACACTGCATTTCCCAGCCTCTGTTCTGGACCTGGGGACTGTGAAGAGACCTCCGATTGCATGTCTTGTGTTGTACCGATGAGTGTCTGAACTGTGTGACAACTGCATGAACAGACAGTTCGGTACCATCAACACATCAATACCTCGCACAAAGACCAATACTGATGCAGTCAATCTATCCTCAACTTTGAGGCAGGAGAGATTGACGTGCATGTTACTGACATTCACCCTCCGTGTACATCTAAGTGTGATACGTGCTGCTTTGGTCTGAATCAACTGCAATTTACCTATGTCCTTCTTTGCCACACATGAACACACAGCTGGGCAGTAGTCAAGGTGCAACAAAACTAGGGCCCGTAGGATCTGTCGGGACTGACCTCTTCCCATTTTAGCAACCATTGAGTCTATATGGTTCGACCATGAACGCTTGCTATTTAGGGTTACACCCAGCAGTTTAGTCTCAACTTGCTCAATAGCCACATTATTCAATAATAGATTTAAACAAGGTTTAGCGTTGAGAGAGTAATTTCTCCCAAAAATTATGCGTTTAGTTTTGATACTGAGCACCAGCCTATTGCTAGTTACCCATTCTAAAACTGACTGGAGATCAATGTTAAGAGTGTCAGTTATTTATTTTACTGTTGTAGCCGACGTGTATACTGTTGAGTCGTCATCGTACATAGACACACAGGCCTTATTCATGGTCAGTGGAAGGTCATTTGTAAAAACAGAAAACAATGACCCTAGCTGGCTGCCCTGCTGTACACCACACTGAACTGAATTTGTATGAGATAGGCTTCCATTAACGAAAACCGTCTGAGTTTTATTAAAAAGGTAACTCTCAGTCCATAATAAGGCAGATGATGCAAATCGATAACACCTATGTTTTTTTTCCAGCAATAGGTTATGATCAATGACATCAAAAGCTGTACTGAAGTCTAACAAAACAGTTCCCACTATCTTCTTAATATCAATTTCTTTCAGCCAATCATCAGTCATTTGTCAGTGCCGAGCATGTTGAGTGCCCTTCCCAATAAGTATGCAGACAGTCTGTTGTTAATTCGTTTTCTGTAAAATAACTAATTGATCAAAAAATCTTTTCCAAAAGTTTGCTCACCACTTTTAACAGGGGGATTTGGTTGGCTCCCTTGTCTTTTCTAGACTATCCCTCTCTCTTCTCTTTCTTTCTTGTCTGCCCTCTCTGCCTTTATTTTTCTCTCTTCTCGTTGGTGGTAAGGGAGAGAGGGGGACTGTACTCTAATGAATTGTGCCAATAAAGACAGGTTAAATGCAATTCTCTCTCCTATCTTTCGCTTAGTCTCTCCCTCCCAAAAGCAAGGGTGTCTTGTATTTGTAGTTATGATGATGATGTATGTTAAGGGCTTCTTTCCTTGATGTTGAATGAATAACAACAATACTCATTTTCTCCTCTCCCTTCCTCTTCCCCCTTCAGGTTTGCTAAGAACCTGTCCCCAGACAAGATCAACCTGAGCACACTGAAGGGCGAGGGCCAGCTCACCAACCTGGAGCTGGATGAGGAGGTTCTGCAGAGCATGTTGGACCTGCCCACCTGGCTGGCCATCAACAAAGTGGGCTGCAACAAGGCTGCCATCCGGGTAAGAGAGAGGGAGACATGCGCACACGCACCTGCACTCTGGGCAGTGCTTTCGCCCTTTGTCCCGCTCCTCAGATGGACCCCACCATTTTAGTCCATATTTCAATTTTACTGTCTGCTATCTCTCATCTCTCTCCCCCTGCCCACCCCCCTCTCTCACCCGCAATCTCACTCTCCCATTCTCTTTCATTCTCCCTTGTCTCCATCGCAATGATAGCGGTGGATATAGAAGTGCACTGAGAGGAACTGTGTGTATGTATATATCCGCACATCATCTGACACTCCCTGGAGATAGTGACTGGAGCAGAATAACAACACACTCTGTTACTCAGTTCTCTACTACCAGCCTTCTCCTTCCTCTTCTTTTTTTAATACTTTGTTTTTATTGTAGGAACACAAAGGAAGTACAAATAAAGTAAAATAAAAGAACAGCAAAAAAGATCTGGCAGTTACAGTGCACGTCATACTTTCATCATCATATCATCATATTCGTTACATTGACATCTTTGAATTAGACCCTTTTCAAGTACGAAACCCATTTTTACCAGTATTCTTGACCTCTCTCCTGTTGAGTTCTTAAAGCAAAGGTCATACGCTCCATGTGGTGTATTTATTTTACAATATCTATCCATTGTGTCACTGTGGGAGGGTCTTTTTGTAGCCTTTTCCTAGTGATAGCCTCTCCTCCCTCCTCTTCTGAAACCCCCTCTGTTTTCTTTGCCCTAATGGTTCTCTATCTCGTATTTCATCTCTGCTGTCTCAGGACTTCATCTTATCTCTGTCTCATGTCCTTCCCTTTTACATAGCAGGCAATATATTCTAACAAAAGGAGTGGGGAGCCGCCCAGCATTGAAACTGTGAAAGGATAAAGTTTTGTCTTCTGAAATTGTCTTAAGTTCTGTCTGTTTCTCTGTTTTTCTAAACGAGGCCCATTGAGTCACTAACTTAGGTTTATTGAAGTGTCACACTCACTGTGCATTGTCCTTGGTGCAATGCTGCAGTCGTAATAGCCCAATCATTGAGGTAATGCGTGCTTGCATGCGCGTCTGTGTACCTGGTCCTCAGTGGCCATGCTCTTCCTTTGCTGAGCAGACTTGTCCATGGCCTCGCTGAGTGACTTGGCGTACTGGACCATGGCTTTGAGCTGGGAGTCAGTCAGCACCCACAGCAGGTCATCTAGGATCAGGATCAGCTTAGAGGCAACCACGTTACAGTCCTTGGACTGGAGATAAACACATTCTACATAGATTATTACATACAAAATACACACATTAAGACTCATTTATATATAGACCACACAGACACAAATACATGCTTTATACATACAGGATACAGACACACCACGTTTCAGTTTGGAGTTTGGCCAGTGCGTCACAGAGTTCTGGTCATCTAGCCAATAGGAACAGTGAAATAGTGGGCTTGGCCATTTAGCCGGGAGGACCAGTGGGCCTGGGCCATTTAGCCGGGTAGTCCTGGGCCATTTAGCCGGGTGGGCCTGGGCCGTTTAGCCGGGGGGGCCTGGGCCATTTAGCCGGGTGGGCCTGGGCCATTTAGCCGGGAGGACTACTGGGCCTGGGCCATTTAGCCGGGAGGACCACTGGGCCTGGGTCAGGCGGAACCTATATCTAATAGCTCCCACTGATCTAGAGAGAAAATGAGTGTGTGTGGGTCCCCCAGCTGCAGTTTAACTCCTCTTCTATAGACTAAGTGTTAGAGATCACTCTCTGTCTGATTTAGATGCCAACACCCACACGCATACAGTCGCACACAACATCTTCTGTTACAATACACATGTCCATCCTCATTAGAGCGGACACACACAAACCCTCAACTCAGGCACCCAAAACCTGTTCCTTTCCTTGTCTAAATCTCTGCTCCAACCTCACCTACAGGTGCAGGCTCTTTGCTAAACCATTTCAGTTCAATGACTGAAGAAGTCAAATACAGTTTTAGTGTGGTAATTCAATTAGCGCCACATATCCAAATGTTTATTTCAGTGTTTATAGCCTTTTAACGGGGAGTCACTCGTTGTGGGGGAAGATGAAAATGCCCTAATCTGCAGATTACTCTTTGGCGTAAAAGCTATTTGATTTGACACGGGCATGATTAAGAGGGTCCGCTCAGAGGGATTAGTCTAGTTTGGGGAGGAGTGGAATGTGCTGGCACTCTGACTGCTTCTCTAGACTGTCTCCTTGATTCATTCTCTCAGCCTGGCTCTCTCATTTCAGCTGATTTACATTCACAGCGATTCAATTTATTTCAGGAATAGATGCATTCGTATGCATTTCAGATAAATCTGTAAGGAATATGTGACTGTATTTAGCATATAGGTTTAATACAAGAAAATATGATCATATTTTGGCTGTGCCGATGTTGTTGGGCCAACCTAGATTGCAGGTGTATGATATTGAACCAATATTACTGTCACTATTCTGCGCTTGACTGGCTGACTCTAATTTCTTGTCTTCATTGACAGATCCCGTGGACCAAGCTGAAGACCCACCCCATCTCTCTGGTAAGTTCTGCCCTCCTTCCCCCTATTGCTGACACGTTACAACTGTTTTAGCCACTGCCCCCCCCCCCCCCCCCCCAAAAAGGCCTGAAACAACATGGGAAAATTAGGTGACTGAGAATTATGTTGTATGAAGCAAGGAACCAAAATAACCTTCATTATTATCACTGGTATTGACAATGGAAGGCTGCTGCTCTCTGATCCCATGTATTATACACCATCTCCTGCCGTTGTGGCCTTGAGCAAGGCACTTAACTCCCCACAAAGTAAAATACTACCCTGCTGACCAAAAATGAGCTATAACTGGGCAAATAAATCATTAATTAGCAATAAATATCAACAAATGTGTGCACCCGTGTATGTTCGCTTCGATCTCAAAAACATCTCGTGACTGATTGAAAGACCGCACGCGCCTGTCAATAAAGGCCTACAATAATTCTCCTCTGAAGTGCTCTGCAGAGATTGAGGCCAGTGTGCTACACATTCATCTGGATGACACTCATCCACTTCTGATAGCCTCATTGTGTAGGAGTAGCCTCATTGTGCAAAAATCTAAATATTTTTTTATTTTCTTGTCCATTCCAACTTAATCCATGTTCATGTCCGGCAATTCTTTTTTACTTGCACGGGCAAGCAGACAACCGTTAATGTCGAGCCCTGGTTTGTGTGTGTGGTAATCGTCTGCATCTCTCTGCCTCCCAGACCCTGGACAAGGTGGTAATGGAGATGAGCACCTGTGATGAGCCCCGCCCTCCCAACGGCCCGTCTCCCATAGCAACGGCCTCTGGGCAAAGGTGGGAGCTGGTGCTCTTTCTCTCTTTCTCCCCCCCTTTCAGAGGGTAGTTGTGTGTGTGCATGAGTGAGTAAGTGTATGGTGTCTGTCTTTACTAAAAAACACCTGCATTCAGTTCATCCAAATCCAGCCTTCAATTGCCTACCTCCTCCTCTTCCCCCACTCCCCCAGTGAGTATGGCTTTGCTGAGAAGGTGGTGGAGGGCATCTCTCTGTCCATCAACTCCATCGTGGTGAAGATCAGTGCCAAGGCGTTCAACGCCTCCTTTGAGTTGAGCCAGCTGCAGGTCTACTCCGTCAACACCAGCTGGAGCCTGTCAGACCTCCGCTTCACACGGATACAGGACCCACACAGAGGAGAGGTGGGTGCACTGCATACACACATGGCATGGAAGTGAATGTAACCACGGTAACCCAATGTGTGTGTGTGTGTAACCATGGCTACCTGTGTGCCCTTCAGATACTGACGTTTAAGGAGATCAGCTGGCAGATGATCCGCATCGAGGCGGACGCCATACAGAGTGCCCAGAACGAGATGCTGAGTGCCCCCATCCGCCTGATCACCAACCAGTCCAAGATCAGAGTCACCCTGAAGAGACGGGTACAATACGCCACACACATGCAGACATGCGGGCAAGGAAATACAGACACACACTTAGGTGCCAACACACACACACACCTCATCACCAACCAGTCCAAGATTAGATGTCACTCTGAAGAGGCCAGTAGGACGCACACTCACGGAAGCGCACACACACAACACACTGATACACACTGACCCAAAATCAGTGCCACTCTGAAGAGACTGGTAGGTCACACGCACACACATCCGCCTCATCACCAACCAGTCCAAGATCAGTTGCCCTCAAGAGACGGGTACGACACACACACACACACACACACACACACGGCGCAGTCACACACACACTCAGAACAGTCCTTGGTCTAATAGAATAGAGAACACTGTGGGCCAACAGCCTGCAGAATCAGCTTCAGTAAACAGATCTTTATCTCACACACCAGCAAGCTCTGCAGCCACTGTGTTTGAACAGATAAAAGTGTGTGTGTGTGTTTTCATCCAGTCACAGTCAGTCATGGATATGGAGTGTGTGTTTTCAGACAGTCAGGCATGGATATGGGGTGTGTGTGTTTTCAGACCGTCAGGCATGGATATGGAGTGTGTGTTTTCAGACAGTCAGGCATGGATATGGAGTGTGTGTTTTCAGTCAGTCATGGATATGGAGTGTGTGTTGTCAGTCAGTCAGTCAGTCAGTCATGGATATGGAGTGTGTGTTTTCAGTCAGTCATGGATATGGAGTGTGTGTTTTCAGTCAGTCAGTCAGTCAGTCATGGATATGGAGTGTGTGTCAGTCAGTCAGTCAGTCATGGATATGGAGTGTGTGTGTTTTCAGACAGTCAGGCATGGATATGGAGTGTGTGTGTTTTCAGACCGTCAGGCATGGATATGGAGTGTGTGTGTTTTCAGACAGTCAGGCATGGATATGGAGTGTGTTTTTTCTCCAGTTTGATGGATATGGAGTGTGTGTTTTCACTCAGGCATGGATATGGAGTGTGTGTTTTCACTCAGGCATGGATATGGAGTGTGTGTTTTCAGACAGTCAGGCATGGATATGGAGTGTGTGTGTTTTCAGACAGTCAGGCATGGATATGGAGTGTGTGTTTTTTCTCCAGTTTGATGGATATGGAGTGTGTGTTTTCACTCAGGCATGGATATGGAGTGTGTGTTTTCACTCAGGCATGGATATGGAGTGTGTGTTTTCACTCAGGCATGGATATGGAGTGTGTGTTTTCACTCAGGCATGGATATGGAGTGTGTGTTTTCACTCAGGCATGGATATGGAGTGTGTGTGTTTTCTCCAGTCTGATGACGTTTATTAGATCTCCCATTGATGAATGCACCTTTCAATTAACATTGTCTTGGTTCAACACGGGAAGTAATGTTTGTATCTTCAGATGAAGGACTGAAACGTGGTGTGTCTGTATCCTGTATGTATAAAGCATGTATTTGTGTCTGTGTGGTCTATATATAATGAGTATTAATGTGTGTATTTTGTATGTAATAATCTATGTAGAATGTGTTTATCTCCAGTCCAAGGACTGTAACGTGGTGGCCTCTAAGCTGATCCTGATCCTAGATGACCTGCTGTGGGTGCTGACTGACTCCCAGCTCAAAGCCATGGTCCAGTACGCCAAGTCACTCAGCGAGGCCATGGACAAGTCTGCTCAGCAGAGGAAGAGCATGGCCACCGAGGACCAGGTACACACGTATGCAGGCGCACGTAGGCAGGGACACACACACACACGCTCACTCACGTAGGCAGGGACACACACACACACGCTCACTCACGTAGGCAGGTAGACACACGTGTGCGCACACAGGCTAGGAAACACACACAGATAGGCAGACACACTTAACTGAAGCAGCTAGCTATGTGCTTAGTCACTCCTCTGTCAGACAGACCTACAGTGGAGAAATGATTTGCACCAGTCATGTGCCCTTCTGTCTACACTTCTCTCCCTCCCGCTTTCTTCCCCCCCATCTCTCTCGCTCTCTCTGTTATGGTCTGGTAATTAGTCCTTGTGCTCCAGGAAAGGATGTTTGGTTCTCTCTGTGCGGTCCCTCTGCCATATGGCCTCTCTCCCTGCGCTGCTCTCTCCCTGCGCTGCTCTCTCCCTGCGCTGCTCTCTCCCTGCGCTGCTCTCTCGCTGCTGCGCTGCTCTCGCGCTCCATTATTCATGTGCTGGTTCAAACTGGGCTTTTAGCATTCTGACCTACATGTGGCAGGCTATGCCATCTGCTGGTGAGAATGAGCACTGCACACTCCTTCGCTCATAAAAATCTTATACATTTGTGTTTGTGCCAAATACGACAGGTGTAGTAGACCTTATTGTGAAATGCTTACTTACAAGCCCTTAACCAACAATGCTGTTCAAAAAATTGTTAAAATATTTACTTTATTTTTAACTTTTGTTAATTTAGTAACACAATAACAATACCGAGGCTGTATACAGGTGGTACCGGTGCGAGGGTACAGGTTAGTCGAGTTTGTTTTTACACTAAGGGGTCGTCAATGTAAATAGTCCAGGTGGCCATTTTATTAATTGTTTAGCAGTCTTATGGCTTGGGGGTAGAAGCTGTTAGGAGCCTTTTGGACCTAGACTTGGCATTCCTGTACCGCATGTGTGCGTGTAGCAGAGAACAGTCCATGACTTGGGTGACTGGAGTCTTTGACAATTTTTTGGGGCCTTCCTCTGACACCATCGAGTGGGGTACTGCATTAGCATCGAATAGCCCTCGCGATATGCAACTTTTCAGGGAAGTTAAGAACCAATATACACAGGCAGTTAGGAAAGATAAGTCTAGCTTTTTCAAGCTGAAATTTGCATCCTGTAGCACAAACTGAAAAAAGTTTTGGGACACTAAAGTTCATGGAGAATAAGAGCACCTCTTATTGAGGCTAGGAAACACTGTCACCACTGATAAATCCACGATAATTGAACATTTCAGTAAGCATTTTTCTACAGCTGGCCATGCTTTCCACCTGGCTACCCCTACCCCGGTCAACAGCCCTGCACTCCCCCAGAGCAACTTTCCCAAGCCTCCCCCATTTCTCCTTCACCCAAATCCAGATAGCTGATGTTCTGAAAGAGCTGCAAAATCTGGACTCCCACAAATCAGCTGGGCTAGACAATCTGGACCCTCTCGTTCTAAAATTATCCGCTGCAATTGTTGCAACCCCTATTACTATCCTTTTCAAACCTCTCTTTCGTATCGTCTGAGATCCCCAAAGATTGGAAAGCTGCGGCGGTCATCCCCCTCTTCGAAGGGGGAGACACTCTAGACCCAAACTGTTATAGACCAATATCTATCCTACCCTGCCTTTCTAAGGTCTTTTGAAAGCCAAGTTAACGAACAGATCACCGACCATTTCGAATCCCACCGTACCTTCTTTGCTATGCAATCTGGTTTCCGAGCTGGTCATGGGTGCACCTCAGCCACGCTCAAGGTCCTAAACGATATAACCGCCATCGATAAGAGAAAATACTGTGCAGCCGTATTCATCGACCTGGCCAAGGCTTTCGACTCTGTCAATCACCACATTCTTATCGGCAGACTCAACCGCCTTGGTTTCTCTAATGACTGCCTCGACTGGTTCACCAACTACTTCTCAGACAGAGTTCAGTGTGTCAAATCGGAGGGCCTGTTGTCCGGACCTCTGGCAGTCTCTATGGGGGTGCCATAGGGTTCAATCCTCGGGCCAACTCTTTTCTCTGTGTACATCAATGATGTCGCTCTTGCTGCTGGTGATTCTCTGATCCACCTCGACGCAGACAACACCATTCTGTATACTTCTGGCCCTTCTTTGGACACTGTGTTAACTAACCTCCAGACGAGCTTCAATGCCATACAACTCTCCTTCCGTGGCCTCCAACTGCTCTTAATTGCAAGTAAAACTAAATGCGTGCTCTTTAACCGATCGCTGCCCGCCCGTCCAGCATCACTACTTTGGACGGTTCTGACTTAGAATATGTGGACAACAACATCTCCAATCCAAAATTAAATCTAGAATCAGCTTCCTATTTCTCAACAAAGCATCCTTCACTCATGCTGCCAAACATACCCTCGTAAAACTGACTATCCTACCGATCGTTGACTTCGGCCATGTCTTTTAAAAATAGCCTTCAACACTCTACTCAACAAATTGGATGCAGTTTATCACAGTGCCATCCGATTTGTCACCAAAGCCCCATATGCTACCCACCACTGCAACCGGTATGCTCTCGTTGGCTGGCCATCGCTTCATATTTGTCGCCAAACCCACTGGCTCCAGGTCATCTGTAAGTATTTTCTAGGTAAAGCCACACCTTATCTCAGCTCACTGGTCATCATAGCAGCACCCACTCGTAGCACGCGCTCCAGCAGGTATATTTCACTGGTCACCTCCAAAGCCAATTCCTCCTTTGGCCGCCTTTCTTTCCAGTGCTCTGCTGCCAATGACTGGAACGAATTGCAGAAATCACTGAAGCTGGAGACTCATATCTCCCTCTCTAACTTTAAGCACCAGATGTTAGAGCAGCTCACAGATCACTGCACCTGTACATAGCCCATCTGTAATTAGCCCATCCAACTACCTCATCCCCATACTGTTATTTTTTTTATTTTTTAGCTCCTTTGCACCCCAGTATCTCTACTTGCACATTCATCTTCTGCTCATCTATCACTCCAGTGTTTATTGCTATATTGTAATTATTTTGCCACCATGGCCTATTTATTGCTTTACCTCACTTATCTTACCTCATTTGCACACACTGTATAGACTTTTCAATTGTGTTATTGACTGTATGTTTGTTTATTCCATGTGTAACTCTGTTGTTTGTGTTGCACTGCTTTGCTTTATCTTGGCCAGGTCGCAGTTGTAAATGAGAACTTGTTCTCAACTGGCTTATCTGGTTAAATAAAGGTAAAATACATTTAATAAATAAATATGTGTCTTGGATGTCAGGAAGCTTGGCCCCAGTGATGTATTGGGCCGTACGCACTACCCTCTGTAGTGCCTTACTGTCGGAGACCAAGCAGTTGCCATACCAGGTGGTGATGCAACTGGGCAGGATGCTCTTGAGGGTGCAGCTGTAGAACTTTTTGAGGATCTAAGGACCCATGCCAAATCTTTTCAGTCTCCTGAGGGGGGAAAGGTGTTGTCATGCCCTCTTCACGACTGTCTTGGTGTGTTTGGACCATGGTAGTTTGTTGGTGATGCGGACACCAAGGAACTTGAAACTCTCGACCCGCTCCACTACAGCCCCATCAATGTGTATGGGGGCGTGTTCGGCCCTCCTTTTCCTGTAGTCCACGATCCTCTCCTTTGTCTTGATCACGTTGAGGGAGAGGTTGTTGTCAAGCACCACACTGTCAGGTCTCTGACCTCCTCCCTATAGGACGTCTCATCGTTGTCGGTGATCAGACCTACCACTCTTGTCATCAGCAAACTTAATGATGGCGTTGGAGTTGTGCTTGGCCACGCAGTCATGTGTGAATAAGGAGTACAGGAGGGGACTAAGCACACACCCCTGAGGGGCCACCGTGTTGAGGATCAGCATGGCAGATGTGTTGTTGCCTACCCTTACCACCTGAGGGCGGCCCGTCAGAAAGTCCAGGTTCCAGAGGTGTTTATTCCCAGGGTCCTTAGCTTAGTGATGAGCTTTGTGGGCACTATGGTGTTGAACGCTGAGCTGTAGTCAATGAACAGCATTTTCACATAGGTGTCCTTTTTGTCCAGGTGGGAAAGGGCAGTGTGGAGTGCGATTGAGATTGCGTCATCTGTGTAGCTGTTGGGGCGGTATGCGAATTGGAGTGGGTCTAGGCATTCCCGGGATGCTGTTGTTGTAAGCCATGACCAACCTTTCAAAGCACTTCATGGCTACTGATGTGAGTGCTTCAAGGCGGTAGTCATTTAGGCAGGTTACCTTAGTGTCCTTGGGCACAGGGACTATGGTGGTCTGCTTGAAACATGTAGGTATTACAGATATATTACGCCCTGTATTTCTGTCTGTTCTTCATGCGAATGACAGGGATTTGGGCCTGGTCTCGGAGAAGCTGTATATCCTTCGTGTCGGACTCCTAAAATATATATATTTTTTTTTTGTCCATTTCGAGGTGAGTAATCCCTGTTCTAATGTCCAGAAGCTCTTTTTGGTCATAAGAGATGGTAGCAGCAACATTATGTACAAAACAAGTTACAAACGATGTGAAAAAACCCACACAAGATAGAACAGTTGGTTAGGAGCCCATAAAAATCCCCTCCGGCGCCATTATCTCAAGCAACACTAGTTGGATGCACTAATAAAATTGATGTTCACTTAATTTTATTTGTGTGTCTGCATCTCCATATGTCTCTGTGCTGGTGTCTGCATCTGTGTCTGTATTTTTTACGGTCTCTGGTCTGTATCCAGGAGTCGTCGGCGCCCCCCTCAGCCCAGCAGGTGCGTAGCCAGCAGGTGTCGTCAGGCACAGCGGCTGACCAGAGCGCCACCATGGCAAATCTGTTCACTGCCTTCGACGTGTGTGAGACCTCCCACCACTTGCAGATCACACACCTTGACCTGCACATCTGTGACGACATACACGCCAAGGACAGAGGTACATACACAGAGACGTATGATACGTGTACACACACACATAGCACTTAGACACACCTGCTAATACACACATACAAATGTAAAACACACACATACCTCACACAAACTTCAGACAGATGTTTGACCGACTGTCTGATACCTACACATCAAGTTGGGCTCTGACGCACATTGGACCTTTGTGCGTTACCTTAACTTCTGCCTCCTTCCCTCCCTCCATGCATCCCTCCTTCCCTCCCAACCCTCTCTCCAGTGATCAATAAGAGGATAACCGGTGGGGCCATGCAGCTCTCCTTCAGTCACATTACCCTAGACTACTACCCCTCCCACAGAGCAGGTAAACGCCACCACAACCTCTACACAACCACCCTACAACATTACTACCCCTCCCACAGAGCAGGTAGATGCCACCACATCCTCTACACAACCACCCTACAACATTACTACCCCTCCCACAGAGCAGGTAGACGCCACCACATCCTCTACACAACCACCCTACAACATTAATACCCCTCCCACAGAGCAGGTAAACACCACCACAATCTCTACCCAACCTCCGTCCAACATTACTACCCCTCCCACAGAGCAGGTAAACACCACCACAATCTCTACCCAACCTCCGTCCAACATTACTACCCCTCCCACAGAGCAGGTAAACACCACCACAACTTCTACCTAACCTCCCTCAACTGCCACATAGCTGATGGGAGTAATAGTGATCTTTCTGATCTCTCAACACCACAAAACATGTCTTTTTTTCTGTCTGTATACCACCTCTATTAGTGACAAGAGTAGGTACTTAGACAACGGTTTCTCCCTCGTCTCTTGCTTTCTGTCCTCTCCCCTTCGTTTCTCTGTCTCCAGGTGAGAGTTGTCTCCACTGGATGCAGTACAGTGAGGCCACTAAGGCCAGGGAGGGCTGGGCCAGGAGTCTACTGGAGGAGTTCAAGTCTAACGTGGAGATGTTGAAGACCGCCAAGAGAGACCGGGAGGGCCTGGCCAACTGTCACACCTCACCACAGCACGGTAAACAAAAGAGCAGCACAGTCACACACACACAGAGTACTGTAAACACGCACACAGACACACACCTTCCCTCAATATGATTGAAACATAGTAATCCAATAAAGGTGTGTGTTGGAGCATCTCTCCTAATTCACTTTTTATTCAACAACTATAAGGATATGTCTATTTTTTGGAGCATCTGTACTAATTCACTTTTTATTCACAACTATAAGGATATGTCTGTATCTGTTGGAGCATCTGTACTAATTCACTTTTTATTCAACAACTATAAGGATCTGTCTGTATTTGTTGGAGCATCTGTACTAATTCACTTTTTATTCAACAACTATAAGGATCTGTCTATTTTTTGGAGCATCTGTCCTGATTCACTTTTTATTCACAACTATACGAATCTGTCCCAGCAGCCCATGAGTGATATTGGTTAGACAGTTGACATTCAACTGAACTAGAATACACTTGATGTCATGAAGTGGGTAATTTTTTAGAAGAGCCCCTAGAGTTGGAATGAAGTGAAGTGTGTGTTTCCCTAGCATCACACTGCCTAGTCACTCTGAGTTCTGTGTCCCCCTCTCCAGTGTCCAGGTATCCCTCCAGTGTCTCCAGTGTTAGGGACAGTGTGTATGGTCCTGTAGGGCAGGACGAGACAGGAAGAGGAAGAATAGTGGTGGTTAGGGGGCCAGACGACCTACCCCCGGGGTGGGTGCGGGCACGAGCCATGGTGCGAGCGCGGGAGAGGGTGAGGGCACGGGGGCGGGCACAGTGCTGCTTCTCATGCCTAGAGCCAGGTACCCCCCTAACCGATGGTGTGCGCACGCGGTGTGCGGTGATACACACCTTTTGAGACGACGTCAGTGTGGCAGGTGGTCTGATTGGGTCTCTTTTTCTTTTCCCCGTTTCTCTCCCCCGTTTCCTTATTCTCCCTACCATCCTTTCTCTCCCTCCCCCTCTCTTCACCTCTCCTTTCTAGGTAAGATCAGTACTAGTTCTACCAGTATCCTCAGTTCTCCCCAGACCCCCAAGACGCAGCTCCTGTCCAGCTCCATTGTCCTCAGGATAGCTGACTTCAGCATCTACCAGGTCAGCACACGCACACAGTTGACGTGCCTATCTGATCCACCCACTTTGCGTACTGACCTCATCCCGTGTGTGTGTATCAGGTGTCCACAGCAGACCAGCGTCGCTCCAGCCCTAAGGCCATGATCTCCTGTAATAAGAAGTCCCTGTACCTCCCCCCTGAGATGCCTGCCATCCACGTCGAGTTCACCGAGTACTACTTCCCTGACGGAAAGGACTACCCCAGTAAGATTGGTTCCTACTCTCATTCAGTTCCTAGTTTTTGGTTCCTAGACCCTCATCCTACAGGGTGTACAGGTTTTATTCCAGCCTAGCGCTAACTCACCTGATTGAACTGTTTGAAGTCTTGACTTGATGTTTGTGAATCGGGTGTGTTAGTGCTGAGGGAAAGGTGAATGCATTAGTGCGTCACCTCTCTTCTCTTCCCCCTCCACCCTTTCTAGTTTCCAACCTCTCTTCTCTTCCCCACCTCCTGCAGTCCCTTGCCCCAACCTGTTTGTGCAGCTGAATGCGCTGCAGCTGGTGCTGGACCCCAGGAGCCTGGTGTGGTGCAACCTGTTTGCGCTGGACCTGAGGCAGAGCCTGGAACAGTTCATGGAGCTCTACAAGCTCAACGACGAGGAACAGAAGCCTGACGAGCACATCGACATCAGGGTGGACGGACTAATGCTCAAGGTAGAGGGCAGAAAGGACACACACACCCACACACTCTGTCATGATGTTATGTCGCTGTTCAAATCACACACACTCATATTCAGTACTTGGACACTTTGATTCAGTCATTTGAGAAATGCAAACGCTACCATAGCTGTGAAAAAAGCCCTTGAAAAGGTCAACACACTCCATTTCTGTAAGAGCATAGTCTTTACATTTCAACAGATTGGAAATTATGCTCATTAGTCATCTTGTACACATTGATGACCTTAGTATGTATATTTTCTAATAATGTGTTTCTCTTCCTCTCTCCCCCACCACAGTTGTTAGTGCCCACGGACAGGGACCCCTCCTATCCCCAGGACCTCCCCCGCTCCGTCTCTGTCCAATGCTCGGAGATGGTGGCTACCAACACCCGCCACCCCCCCAACTGCTCCCGCTCCCACCTGGAAGCCCTCCTCCTCTCCTTCCAAGAACAACAGTTCTTCTCCACCTCCTTTTCCTCCTTCCCTCGCTCCTCCACCTCCTTCCCAGTGATCCACCCCATTTTCCAGCGCCACGCGCATGAGCAGGACACTGTGTTGCACAATGTGTATAAAGGGTTGGTGTCGCCCTCGTTGGGCGTGGATGCCCTCAAAATGCCAGCTGCCACAGACTTGTGGGCGGTTCACTTTGCCCAGTTCTGGGTGGACTACGAGGGGACGCGCGGCGGGAAGGGGCGGCCCCAGCCCTTCGTCGACGCCTTCCCCCTCACTCTGTGGACGTGCCAGCCGGTCAGACACGCCCAGCACCAGGAGCGGCTAATGGGCGGGGCTTCGAGAGGGCAGAGAACGCCCCTTTCTGCAGCTGCAGGCCTGGCCAGGAGCGAGCCTTTGGATAACGTGGGACGTCTGCAGAGGAAGAGGCTTTTGAAGGAGTACTATAGTACTGTTACGGACGCCATGGCAACAGAGGCCTCGCTGCCGCCTAGCAACGGGCTTCACAAGCCACTGTCCCTGGACAACATCCCCCCACCTTCCTCGTCTTCCTCTTCCAGTAAGGAGGCAGACATGCACATGTTAGTGCACGTACAGAAGCATTTGAGCGCACAGGTGAGTGATGATACATATATTTTGGTGTGTCTGTACACTTTTGCGTGTGTGTATACACTAAGTGTACAAAACATTAGGAACGTTCTCTTTTCATAACATAGCTTTCACCCGGTCAGTCCATGATCCCTGATTGATGCCACTTGTGTGTGTGTGCCATTCAGAGGGTGAATGAGCAAGACAAAATATTTAAGTGCCTTTGAACTGGTTTTGGCAGTAGGTGCCAGGTGCACTGGTTTGTGTGTCAAGAACTGCAATGCTGCTGGGTTTGTCACACTCAACAGTTTCCCGTGTGTATCAAGAATGGTCCACCATCCAAAGGACATCCAGCCAACTTGACACAACTGTGGAAAGCATTGGCGTCAACATGGGCCAGCATCCCTGTGGAACGCTTTCCACACCTTGTAGAGTCCATGCCCCGATGAATTGAGGCTGTTCTGAGGGCAAAAGGGGATGGTGCAACTCAATATTAGGGAAGTGTTCCTAATGTTTTGTCCACTTTGTATTAATGTATGATGTGTGCGTATAATGTGAACCAACATGTGTTACACTGTTTATTTGAGAATACTGAAGTGTGTGTAGTTATGAGCATAATGTGTGTGTCCAGGTGAGCCACAGGCAGTACATGTTCCTGATGCGGCTGCAGCGCAGCATCAAAGCCTTGCAGCACACCCTGCAACAGGACCTGGAGGGGATGGGCTCCAAACGAGACAAGGCAAAGACCACATCGGACCCCCCTCCAGACCACCAGCCCTTCAGTGCCTGTGTGGGGATCCTGCTCAAAAGTGCGGAGGTAGCTCTCCTCTTGAAGCCGGTCCCCCAGCCCGAGGGTCCTGGTTCCCCCCTAGGGTCAGAGTTGTCCCCCTCGGAGAGTAGATGCACCTTGGAGACTGGGAGTGACGGAGGGGAGGGGGGAGATAGAGGAACCCACGTGGAGGGGGCTGGGACGAAGGGAAGCTGTACAGTGGACCAGCTTATGTGTGGGGGAGGGGTAGAGGGTGGGATAACGCAAGGCCCTGCCCCTCTCATCCCCGCCTCCGCCCCCAACCTGAAGGCGTCTCTTGACGAGAGGACAGGGAGATCGAGTTCAGAGGAGTTGGGAGAGGCTTCCCTGGAGGCCCGGACTGGGGGAGAGGAGCCGGGGACCGGAGTTGATTGTAAAGCCCAGCAGGGTGAGTCCTCCAGTGCAGACCCCACTCTCTCAGACCCACTCTCCACCAAAGACTGGAACGAGAAGAATCCTGGGGCCAGACTGCCTGAGTCTATGTCCAGGTAATTCCCTTCCTTCATTATCATAATACAGTCTGGTAATTTAGACTGTCGTTACCATAACAGTCCTTTTCCAGCTAAGTGTTTCCACTGCAGTCATTTAGCTGTGGTGCCAAGGCAAAAAAAATGTGGGACATAAAAGAAATGTATACCGAGGTGCACTTTGAAGATGCTGGAACAGTCCACATTTACTTTTCCTCTGCAGACAAAATCAGACAACCCCACAGTATAATAGTTCCTCTTTACATAATCGGCTTGTTGTGTGTTCTATGCAAGATAAATATTCCTCTCGAGGCGCGTTCAAGTTACGAGTGTCATAGTGAGGGAATTCCCAGAATCTAAAATCATTTATAGGCTGCTCACACTTTTACCAGCCGCACCGGTTTACTCTTTATATGGCCTGCGTATGGTCTAATGAAGGAACGCTGAATGAATGTAATTAATAACTTGGAATTAACTGAATTATCGAAAATAGGCCTACCTGCTTGCACTTTGTGCCAGCTGTGTATTCGTCTACCATGTTGTCCTTCCAAACTGGAGATTTCACTCTCGCAGCACTTTTCCACGGTGATGTAGCCTATTCCTTTATCATAACCTTTCTTTTTATTTCTCCGGTTAGGCCTACGTTAGCCATTTTCACGTAACCTAGGCTACCCAGGAAAAATACGCTTTGTAATGTGTAGTATCACAACCAGCGGTGATTGGGAGTCCCATAGGGCGGCGCACAATTGGCCCAGCGTCGTCCATGTTTGGCCGGGGTAGGCGTCATTGTAAATAAGAATTTGTTCTTAACTGACTTGCCTAGTTAAATAAAGGTTAAATAAATGATCTGGTTGGGAGAGGGAACATAAGCGCTGCACGTGGACAAATGAGAACATTTTAGCACCTCACGAATAAGGGACAGT
The DNA here is from genome assembly GCF_045679555.1 of Salvelinus alpinus. Lineage (NCBI taxonomy): Eukaryota > Metazoa > Chordata > Actinopteri > Salmoniformes > Salmonidae > Salvelinus > Salvelinus alpinus. The sequence goes on from NC_092122.1 coordinate 17,536,210, forward strand.
TCCCGGCTCCACACTCAATGCGTGCTTAGCTGGTAGCCTTATGTCTGCCTCGCCGCTCACAGAATGGAATTCACAACACAAGCGCCTGGGTTTTGAAAGTGTATTAACTTGATTTTAAAATGTTTCCCGACACACAATATAATTGTTCTGAACCACGAGCCGACCCACGGGTTGAAAAGTTTTTTTTATTCCGCCTGCCAGCTGATTTTTATTTTTTAGGCTCACCCATGCCTATATGACCCGATGCAGGACTACTAATGATTAGCCCAATAGGGTAAATGCAGATAGGCTTACCCCATGCTTCAGCCTTTTTATTTATATCCACTATGCTGCATCAGTTGGGATACAGGTGATAATTCTTATTGCTAATAGCATACCTGATCATATGAACCATGCATAGGCTATAATAAGCATGGTCCACTATGTTACAATTTAAACAAATAATTTTACCAATATGTTATTTGGCTCATTTCTGGAGGTAGAAATTACATTTTGGTTGGTGTCAACATAATTTTATTTTCATACATTTTTGATAGAATGTCCTTTTAAAAAGTTAACAGAAGTGAGCTTCTTAGTCCTTCTGCATCAAAATTCTCTGGGGGGGGGGATCCCAAAACAGTGGGGGAGGGAAACCCCCCCGACTTTTCCCCTCTACTGCTACACATTTCTCCAGAGGAACACTGATTCCGTTACTTCCATAACACATTGTTCAGCTATTCAGACGGTCAGTTCTGTAAAACATTCACTGTGATGATTCACTCCAAATCAAAGCAAACAATAAGAACATCTTTACTGTAACTTAGTGCATGTCCCGGTCGGCAGATCAGCAGTTGGAAATGCAGGCCAATCGGCAGGCAGACCGTAACACTCATTCAGAGGACTTATGACAAGCTTTACATTAAGTCACTCCCATTACTGCAATACTCAGTCACAACAATACTTCCTGCAGATGTCATTACAGTTACTCACTTCATGCCCAGCTTAGTAAACCATCATTTAATGTTACTTTACTGTTACTTGGTCAGTCCCATCACATCAGTAGGTGGTTCTACATCATGCCTGTGTAAATACAGTGACCGCACTGTACCTGCCCTATACGCCACAATATCAATGTTGTCACCCATAAGAGGTGTTTGTTCATTTGTGTGTGTTTCTGCCTTGTCCAATGAGCTCCCATACAAGGTGTGCGTCTGTCTTATGTGTGTGTGTTTTTTTTTCTCACTCTGCTACTCTACTCTGTAGCTCAGTGTGTCCTCTGCTCTGACCCATGCGAGGTGTGTGTGTGTGTGTGTTCTCTCTCTACAAAGGAAAGGCAGTCTGTCAGTGGTTTCTGACCGGCTCAGCTCCTCAAACACCCGGTCCACCTCCCTATATTCTATTTCCAACATGTAAGACACGCTATGGGTCTGTCTGTGTGTGTGTGTCCGCATTCCTTTAAATATCTGTTCACTGTGTGTGTGTGTGTGTTTGGTGAATCTGTACTAGTAGTCGACCGATTAATCGGAATGGCCGATTAATTAGGGCCGACTTCAAGTTTTCATAACAATCGCAAATCGGTATTTTTGAACGCCGATTTTGCCGATTTATTTTTTATATATATATTCTTATTTTCATTCTTATTTTCAATGACGGCCTAGGCACGGTGGGTTAACTGCCTTGTTTAGGGGCAGAACGACAGATTTTACCTTGTCAGCTCAGGGATTCAATCTTGCAACCTTACGGTTAACTAGTCCAACGCTCTAACCACCTGCCTCACGAGGAGCCTGCCTGTTACGCGAATGCAGTAAGAAGCCAAGGTAAGTTGCTAGCTAGCATTAAACGTATCTTATAAAAAAACAATCAATCAATCATAATCACTAGTTATAACTACACATGGTTGATGATATTACTAGTTTATCTAGCGTGTCCTGCATTGCATATAATCGATGCGGTGCGCATTCGCGAAAAACCTAACCATAAACATCAATGCCTTTCTTAAAATCAATACACAGAAGTATGTATTTTTAAACCTGCATATTTAGCTAAAAGAAATCCAGGTTAGCAGGCAATATTAACCAGGTGAAATTGTGTCACTTCTCTTGCGTTCATTGCACGCAAAGTCAGCGTATATGCAACAGTTTGGGCCGCCTGGCTCTTTGCAAACTAATTTGCCAGAATTTTACGTAAATATGACATAACATTGAAGGTTGTGCAATGTAACAGGAATATTTAGACTTATGCATGCCACCCGTTAGATAAAATACGGAACGGTTCCGTATTTCACTGAAAGAATAAACGTCTTGTTTTCGAGATGATAGTTTCCGGATTCGACCATATTAATGACCTAAGGCTCGTATTTCTGTGTGTTATTATGTTATAATTAAGTCTATGATTTGATAGAGCAGTCTGACTGAGTGGTGGTAGGCACCAGCAGGCTCGTAAGCATTCATTCAAACAGCACTTTCGTGCGTTTTGCAAGCAGTTCTTCGTTGTGATTCAAGCATTGCGCTGTTTATGACTTCAAGCCTATCAACTCCCGAGATTAAGCTGGTGTAACCGATGTGAAATGGCTAGCTAGTTAGCGGGGTGCGCGCAAATATCGTTTCAAACGTCACTCGCTCTGAGACTTGGAGTGGTTGTTCCCCTTGCTCTGCAAGGGCCGCGGCTTTTGTGGAGCGATGGGTAACGCTGCTTCAAGGGTGGCTGTTGTCGATGTGTTCCTGATTCGAGCCCAGGTAGCGGCGAGGAGAGGGATGGAAGCTATACTGTTACACTGGCAATACTAAAGTGCCTATAAGAACATCCAATAGTCAAAGGTATATGAAATACAAATCGTATACATTTACATTACATTTAAGTCATTTAGCAGACGCTCTTATCCAGAGCGACTTACAAATTGGTGCATTCACCTTATGATATCCAGTGGAACAACCACTTTACAATAGTGCATCTAACTCTTTTAAGGGGGGGGGGTTAGAAGGATTACTTTATCCTATCCTAGGTATTCCTTAAAGAGGTGGGGTTTCAGGTGTCTCCGGAAGGTGGTGATTGACTCCGCTGACCTGGCGTCGTGAGGGAGTTTGTTCCACCATTGGGGTGCCAGAGCAGCGAACAGTTTTGACTGGGCTGAGCGGGAACTGTACTTCCTCAGAGGTAGGGAGGCGAGCAGGCCAGAGGTGGATGAACGCAGTGCCCTTGTTTGGGTGTAGGGCCTGATCAGAGCCTGAAGGTACGGAGGTGCCGTTCCCCTCACAGCTCCATAGGCAAGCACCATGGTCTTGTAGCGGATGCGAGCTTCAACTGGAAGCCAGTGGAGAGAGCGGAGGAGCGGGGTGACGTGAGAGAACTTGGGAAAGTTGAACACCAGACGGGCTGCAGCGTTCTGGATGAGTTGTAGGGGTTTAATGGCACAGGCAGGGAGCCCAGCCAACAGCGAGTTGCAGTAATCCAGACGGGAGATGACAAGTGCCTGGATTAGGACCTGCGCCGCTTCCTGCGTGAGGCAGGGTCGTACTCTGCGAATGTTGTAGAGCATGAACCTACAGGAACGGGTCACCGCCTTGATGTTAGTTGAGAACGACAGGGTGTTGTCCAGGATCACGCCAAGGTTCTTAGCACTCTGGGAGGAGGACACAATGGAGTTGTCAACCGTGATGGCGAGATCATGGAACGGGCAGTCCTTCCCCGGGAGGAAGAGCAGCTCCGTCTTGCCGAGGTTCAGCTTGAGGTGGTGATCCGTCATCCACACTGATATGTCTGCCAGACATGCAGAGATGCGATTCACCACCTGGTTATCAGAGGGGGGAAAGGAGAAGATTAATTGTGTGTCGTCTGCATAGCAATGATAGGAGAGACCATGTGAGGATATGACAGAGCCAAGTGACTTGGTGTATAGCGAGAATAGGAGAGGGCCTAGAACAGAGCCCTGGGGGACACCAGTGGTGAGAGCACGTGGTGCGGAGACAGATTCTCGCCACGCCACCTGGTAGGAGCGACCTGTCAGGTAGGACGCAATCCAAGCGTGGGCCGCGCCGGAGATGCCCAGCTCGGAGAGGGTGGAGAGGAGGATCTGATGGTTCACAGTATCAAAGGCAGCCGATAGGTCTAGAAGGATGAGAGCAGAGGAGAGAGAGTTAGCTTTAGCAGTGCGGAGCGCCTCCGTGACACAGAGAAGAGCAGTCTCAGTTGAATGACTAGTCTTGAAACCTGACTGATTTGGATCAAGAAGGTCATTCTGAGAGAGATAGCAGGAGAGCTGGCCAAGGATGGCACGTTCAAGAGTTTTGGAGAGAAAAGAAAGAAGGGATACTGGTCTGTAGTTGTTGACATCGGAGGGATCGAGTGTAGGTTTTTTCAGAAGGGGTGCAACTCTCGCTCTCTTGAAGACGGAAGGGACGTAGCCAGCGGTCAAGGATGAGTTGATGAGCGAGGTGAGGTAAGGGAGAAGGTCTCCGGAAATGGTCTGGAGAAGAGAGGAGGGGATAGGGTCAAGCGGGCAGGTTGTTGGGCGGCCGGCCGTCACAAGACGCGAGATTTCATCTGGAGAGAGAGGGGAGAAAGAGGTCAAAGCACAGGGTAGGGCAGTGTGAGCAGAACCAGCGGTGTCGTTTGACTTAGCAAACGAGGATCGGATGTCGTCGACCTTCTTTTCAAAATGGTTGACGAAGTCATCAGCAGAGAGGGAGGAGGGGGGAGGAGGGGGAGGAGGATTCAGGAGGGAGGAGAAGGTGGCAAAGAGCTTCCTAGGGTTAGAGGCAGATGCTTGGAATTTAGAGTGGTAGAAATTGGCTTTAGCAGCAGAGACAGAAGAGGAGAATGTAGAGAGGAGGGAGTGAAAGGATGCCAGGTCCGCAGGGAGGCGAGTTTTCCTCCATTTCCGCTCGGCTGCCCGGAGCCCTGTTCTGTGAGCTCGCAATGAGTCGTCGAGCCACGGAGCAGGAGGGGAGGACCGAGCCGGCCTGGAGGATAGGGGACATAGAGAGTCAAAGGATGCAGAAAGGGAGGAGAGGAGGGTTGAGGAGGCAGAATCAGGAGATAGGTTGGAGAAGGTTTGAGCAGAGGGAAGAGATGATAGGATGGAAGAGGAGAGAGTAGCGGGGGAGAGAGAGCGAAGGTTGGGACGGCGCGATACCATCCGAGTAGGGGCAGTGTGGGAAGTGTTGGATGAGAGCGAGAGGGAAAAGGATACAAGGTAGTGGTCGGAGACTTGGAGGGGAGTTGCAATGAGATTAGTGGAAGAACAGCATCTAGTAAAGATGAGGTCAAGCGTATTGCCTGCCTTGTGAGTAGGGGGGGAAGGTGAGAGGGTGAGGTCAAAAGAGGAGAGGAGTGGAAAGAAGGAGGCAGAGAGGAATGAGTCAAAGGTAGACGTGGGGAGGTTAAAGTCACCCAGAACTGTGAGAGGTGAGCCATCCTCAGGAAAGGAACTTATCAGGGCGTCAAGCTCATTGATGAACTCTCCAAGGGAACCTGGAGGGCGATAAATGATAAGGATGTTAAGCTTGAAAGGGCTGGTAACTGTGACAGCATGGAATTCAAAGGAGGCGATAGACAGATGGGTCAGGGGAGAAAGAGAGAATGTCCACTTGGGAGAGATGAGGATCCCAGTGCCACCACCCCGCTGACCAGAAGCTCTCGGGGTGTGCGAGAACACGTGGGCAGACGAGGAGAGAGCAGTAGGAGTAGCAGTGTTATCAGTGGTAATCCATGTTTCCGTCAGTGCCAAGAAGTCGAGGGACTGGAGGGAAGCATAAGCTGAGATGAACTCTGCCTTGTTGGCCGCAGATCGGCAGTTCCAGAGGCTGCCTGAGACCTGGAACTCCACGTGGGTCGTGCGCGCTGGGACCACCAGGTTAGAGTAGCAGCGGCCACGCGGTGTGAAGCGTTTGTATGGTCTGTGCAGAGAGGAGAGAACAGGGATAGACAGACACATAGTTGACAGGCTACAGAAGAGGCTACGCTAATGCAAAGGAGATTGGAATGACAAGTGGACTACACGTCTCGAATGTTCAGAAAGTTAAGCTTACGTTGCAAAAACTCTTATTGACTAAAATGATATAGTACTGCTGGCTGGTGAAATAGGCTAGCTAGCAGTGGCTGCGTTGTTGACTTTGTTTGAAAGTGTAGCTGGCTAGGTAACCTCTAACTGGCTAGGTAACCTCGACAATTACTCTAGACTACACAATTATCTTGGATACAAAGACGGCTATGTAGCCAGCTAAGATCAAACAAATCAAACTGTTGTACTGTAATGAAATGAAATGTAATACTACCTGTAATACTACCTGTGGAGCAAAGCGGAATGCAACTACTCGCTCCAAACCAAACCGGAAGTGCGTATCGTAGAGGGAGAGGCAATAGAAGTGTTGTTTCTTGTATTATTGTCTTTTGTGTCTTTAGAGGACTGCTTCACCTTAATGTCCCCTTTCCCTTTTCTTCTGTCCTTATTTTGTCCCACTTTGTCCCTTCTTTGTCCCTTCTTCTCTTCTGCCAACTAGACACTCCTTGTTAGCTAGCTAGCTTCTTTCAGGAATGTCCCTAGCAACTGCCTAGCAACAGGTAAACAACTTAGCTAGCTAAGAAAACGGTATAATTTTATGAAAAATTGTTACTTTTTCAAAAGCCTTTCTTCTTTGTTTGCTGCTTGTTTGGTCTCCTATTCAGTTTGCAGTTTTCTTTTGATTTTTTTTCGATGTACTTTACTCTAAAAAAACATTTAAATTTCAATATTTGTAGGAGCTCATCTTTTCAGCTGCTGCTGCTTAATTTGGAACTCCGGAATATAGAGATATGTCTCTCTATGTATAGAGAGAAATAGTCCTATAATTCCTATAAGAACTACAACCTAAAACTTCTTACCTGGGAATATTGAAGACTCATGTTAAAAGGAACCACCAGCTTTCTCATGTTCTGAGCAAGGAACTTAAACGTTAGCTATCTTACATGGCACATATTGCACTTTTACTTTCTTCTCCAACACTTTGTTTTTGCATTATTTAAACCTAATTGAACATGTTTCATTATTTATTTGAGGCTAAATTGATTTTATTGATGTATTATATTAAGTTAAAATAGGTGTTCATTCAGTATTGTTGTAATTGTCATTATTACAAATAAATTTGGTCCTCCAATAATCTGTATCGGAGTTGAAAAATCATAATCGGTCGACCTCTAATCTGTACGTGTGCATGTAGAATTGTCTGTGGTTGGGTGTATATCTGTGGGAGTGTATGTGGGTCTGTATACATTTACACGCTGCAAGTTGGTGTGTGTACCCGGTGAATAGTGTGTGTAGCCTTTATCTGGTGACTAGTAGCATATAGCCTTGGCTAGGTCAATGTTCTAGACCTGAGCCCGGTTTCCCAAAAACATCTTAAGGCTAAGTTCATTGTTAGAATCAGCTCAATGGTTCTGATGATGAACTCAGCCTTAAAATGCTTTTGGGAAACCGGGCGCAGGGCTATTCAAATCAAATCCAAGCCTTGAGGTCCACAGTACTCCTGTTTTTCTTTCCCCTCACCCTTCTCTCACACTCACTCTTGTTTGTTTGTGTGTGTGTTCCAGTGGGCGTCTGATGAGGGAGCGTTCCCAGTCCAGTTTCTCAGTGTCCTATAAGAACATGAAGAAGACTCCATCTCTGCAGTCCTTGGACAACCTCTCCATAGACAGCTTCCTGATGGAGGACGGAGACACAGACACATACAGCCTGCTGGAGAGGGGTAGGAAACACACACACACACACACACACACACACACACACACACACACACACACACACACACACACACAGGGCCCTGGGTCTGAGACTTCCTGACGGGCTGACCCCAGGTGGTGAAGGAAGGCAACATCACCTCCACCACTCTGACCCTCAACACGGGGGCCCCTCAGGTGCGTCCTCAGCCGCCTGCTATACTCCCTGTTCACCCATGACTGCGTGGTCACCAACTCATTCATCGGGTTTGCTGACGACACAACAGTGGTAGGCATGATTTATTAACAACAATGAGACAGCCTACAAGGAGGAGGTGAGAGCCCTGGTGGAGTGGTGCCAGGAAAATAACCTATCCCTCAATGTCAACAAAACGAAGGAGCTGATCGTGGACTTCAGGAGGCCACAGCGAGAGAACGCCCCCATCCACAGGCAGTGGATAGAGTCAAAAGCTTCTAGTTCCTCACTGAGAATGTGAAATGGTTCCGTCACACCGACAGTGTGGTGAAGAAGGCGCAACAAAGCCTCTTCAACCTCAGGATGCTGAAGAAATTCGGCCTGGCCCCTAATATGTTGAACAAACCAGCCGCGTTGCAAAATAAATGTACATACATGTTGTTCAATCGTTTCATCCACTGCTCGCACTTGTCAACGGGTGTCTGCGTATCAGGCACTGTAGTATAACTTGGCTCTATTTTAGACGCTTGATTCGCTGCAAGTCCAGCCTCTCCTATCTACTCATTGGTTTTTAGGAGCATATACCCACGTGGGTGTTTGAAAGATGAACTGAGGTCCACACTCCAGGCCAGTTGGTGGCGGTAATGCACCTTAGTTGGTTGCCAACTGCAATATAAAATCCACAGAAGAATATGAACAAGGAGAGGCTAATCAAAGAAAACTAACTAGGTTTCCCCTTTTTATCTGTGGATTCATTGTCGGAGTAGAGAACACACGATTTTGTATGACTCAAAATGGGGTCAAAATTCGACAAAGTTCCAGCTAAAAAAAAAATACTGTATGCATTTCAGGTAAAATAACAAGCCAAAGTTTATCTCCCAGGACAAATGAACTAGCAACAGCAAGCTAGCTAAATGTCCATTAATGTTTCATGTATGTTTCGACCTCTCCCTAAATTAATATAGTTGGTTCACAGTAGGTTTTGGTATTTTAACCTGTGTGTCATGAACACGTCTGGTGGAGATAGACAAAATCAACACGCGCGCACACAGACGATGAGCAAGTTTGGTTAGCATGTAAGACCCTCACCAACTTCTACTGATGTACCATCGAGAGCATCCTGTCAGGGCTGTATTACCGCATGGTACGGCAGTTGCACCGCCCGCAACCTCCATGCTTTCCAGAGGGTGGTGCGGTCAGCCCAACGCATTATTGTGTGCATCTACAGCACCCTTTGTCTCAAAGGCCAAGAAGATCATCAAGGACCTCCGCCACCTGAGTCGCGGCCTGTTCAACCAGCTACTATCTAGAAGATGGAGACAGTACAGGTGCATCAAAACAGCTTCTATATCCAGGCCATCAGACTGTTTAAATAGTCATCACTAGCCGGCCTCCGCCCAGTAGGTGGTCCCGTGTGGCTCAGTTGGTAGAGCATGGCGCTTGCAACGCCAGGGTTGTGGGTTCAATTCCCACGGGGGGACCAGGATGAATATGTATGAACTTTCCAATTTGTAAGTCGCTCTGGATAAGAGCGTCTGCTAAATGACTTAAAATGTAAATGTACTCTACCCTGCACCTTAGAGACTGCTGCTCTATGTACATAATAATGTTTACATACTGATTTACCCACTTCATATGTATATACTGTATTGTAGTCATGGCTCATCCTATAAAGCTACTGCTGTACACACCTTTTCTATTCATATACTGTCCATACTGTCTATACACACCATTCACATACATATATTTATATTCCAGACTCCGGTCCGGAAGCTATTTCCTGCCAGTCTATCCATTTTGCTGTGGGGTTTGTAGTGTGTGTTTTAAATACTGTATTCTCAACATAGCTCATTGATTGTGTTTCTTGTTTGATGTTTTACTGCATTGTTCGGAGCTAGTAACTAGCATAAGCATTTCACTGCACCCGCTATAACATCTTCTAAACTGTGTATGCGATCAATAAACTTCGATTTGACACACACACGGTTGAGCATGATTCTCCTCCAGGCATTACAAGTCTGACTAGGTCTATCCATCATACGCAGATCTTGTCACTGTGCCTCAGTTTGTTTGTTTTTTTATTATTTGGGGGGGGGGGGGGGGTTATAGGAGAACATAACTCGAAAAGACACATCTTTTACACTTTTATTTGGCCTAAATATGGAGGGAATACTCCAGACTTAGTCCTGAGAATAAACCATGTTTCTATACATATTGAATGGCTTTTGAGTTCTTTCTATTCCATAGTTTGTCCAGGAGATGGCAGTTGTGAGCTGATGTTTTCTATACCAGAATAAAGATTATAAACTCAGCAAACAAATAAATGTCCTAACTGTCAACTGCATTTATTTTCAGCAAACTTAATGTGTAAATATTTGTATGAACATAAGATTCAACAACAGACACAAACTGAACAAGTTCCACAGACATGGAATAATGTGTCCCTGAACAAAGGGGGGGTCAAAATCAAAAGTAACAGTCAGTATTTGGTGTGGCCACCAGCTGCATTAAGTACTGCAGTGCATCTCCTCCTCATGGAATGCACCATATTTGCCAGTTCTTGCTGTGAGATGTTACCCCACTCTTCCACCAAGGCACCTGCAAGTTCCCAGACATTTCTGGGGGGGGGGGGGGGGATGGCCCTAGCCCTCACCCTCCGATCCAACAGGTCCCAGTCGTGCTCAATGGGATTGAGATCCGGGCTCTTCACTGGCCATGGCAGAACACTGACATTCCTGTCTTGCAGGAAATCACGCACAGAACGAGCAGTATGGCTGGTGGCATTATCATGCTGCTCATGTCAGGATGAGCCTGCAGGAAGGGTACCACATGAGGGAGGAGGATGTTTTCCCTGTAACGCACAGCATTGAGATTGCCAGCAATGACAACAAGCTCAGTCCGATGATGCTGTGACACACCGCCCCAGATCCTGATGGACCCTCCACCTCCAAATCGATCCCGCTCCAGAGTACAGGCCTCGGTGTAACGCTTATTCCTTTGATGATAAACGCGAATCCGACCATCACCCCTGGTGAGACAAAACCGCGACTCGTCAGTGAAGAGCACTTTTTTTCCAGTCCTGTCTGGTCCAGCGACGTTTGGTTTGTGCCCATAGGCGACGTTGTTGCTGGTGATGTAAGGCAGGTCCTCACCAGACAACAGGCCTACAAGCCCTCAGTCCAGCCTCTCTCAGCCTATTGTTGACAGTCTGAGCACTGATGCAGGGGTTGTGCGTTCCTGGTGTAACTCGGGGAGTTGTTGTTGCCATCCTGTACCTGTCCCGCAGGTGTGATGTTTGGATGTACCGATCCTGTGCAGGTGTTGTTACACGTGGTCTGCCACTGCGAGGATGATCAGCTGTCCGTCCTGTCTCCCTGTAGCGCTGTCTTAGGCATCTCACAATACGGACATTGCAATTTATTGTCCTGGCCACATCTGCAATCCTCATGCCTCCTTGCAGCATGCCTAAGGCACGTTCACGCAGATGAGCAGTGACCCTGGGCATCTTTCTTTTGGTGTTTTTCAGAGTCAGTAGAAAGGACTCTTTAGTGTCCTAAGTTTTCATAACTGTGACCTTAATTGCCTACCGTCTGTAAGCTGTTAGTGTCTTAATGACCGTTCCACAGGTGCATGTTCATTCATTGTTTATGGTTCACTGAACAAGCATGGGAAACAGTCCTGTAAAAGGGACATTTCTTTTTTTGCTGAGTTTTTACGTTTGTGTCTGGTATTTATCAATGTTTTGGTAGCAGACCACCAATTTTAATTCATTCTGTGTCCACAGACGACGTGTCCATCTCAGGCTTTAAGGATGTGGTGAGGGATCAGAGTGCCACAGAAATTGCCAAGGAGGCAGCAGCCTTAGCGGCCATGGGCACAGGGGAGCAGGACGGTGCTGGCTCACCAGATACTGTCAGTGCCACCTCCCAGAGCATTGACGAACCCACCAAAGACATGGTAATACACACATGCACAGGAAATGTATGTTCACATGCAGGCATGGATACATGAACACACACACTGCTGTACACACACATGCATACACGCACACTATACAGTGCATTCGGAAAGTATTCAGACCCCTTGACTTTTTCCACATTTTGTTACGTTACAGCCTTATTCTAGAATTGATTAAATTGTTTTTTCCCCCTCATCAATCTACACACAATACCCCATAATGACAAAGCAAAAACAGTTTTTTTGACATTTTTGCAAATGTATTAAAAATATACTGATATCACATTTACATAAGTATTCAGACCCTTTACTCAGTACTTTGTTGAAGCACCTTTGGCAGCGATTACATCCTCGAGTCTTCTTGGGTATGACGCTACAAGCTTGGCACACCTGTCTTTGTGGAGTTTCTGCCGTTCTCTGCAGATCCTCTCAAGCTCTGTCAGGTTGAACAGGGAGTGTCACTGCACAGCTATTTTCAGGTCTCTCCGGAGATGTTCGATCGGGTTCAAGTCCGGGCTCTGGCTGGGCCATTCAAGGTCTAAGCCACTCCTGTGTTGTCTTGGGTGTGTGCTTAGAGCCGTTGTCCTGTTGGAAGGTGAACCTTCGCCCCAGTCTGAGGTCCTGAGCGCTCTGGAGCAGGTTTTAATCAAGGATCTCTTTGTACTTTGCTCTGTTCATCTTTGCCTCGATCTTGACTAGTCTCCCAGTCCATGCCGCTAAAAAACATCCACACAGCATGATGCTGCCACAAACATGCTTCACCGTAGGGATGGTGCCAGATTTCCTCCAGATGTGACGCTTGGCAGTCAGGTCAAAGAGTTCAATCAGACCAGAGAAGCTTGTTTCTCATGGTCTGAGAGTCTTTAGGAGCATTTTGGCAAACTCGAAGCGGGCTGTCATGTAAGCGGGCTGTCATCCTTTTACTAAGGAGTGTCTTCCGTCTGGCCACTCAACCAAAAAGGCCTGATTGGTGGAGTGCTGCAGAGATGGTTGTCCTTCTGGAAGGTTCTCCCATCTCCACAGAGGAACTCTGGGTTCTTTGCCACCTCCCTGACCAAGGCCCTTCTTCCCCCGATTGCTCAGTTTGGCCGTGCGGCCATTTCTAGGAAGAGTCTTGGTTGTTCCAAACTTCTTCTATTTAAGAATGATGGAGGCCACTATGTTCTTGGGGACCGTCAATGCTGTAGAACTGTTTTGGTACCCTTCCCCAGATCTGTGCCTCGACACAATCCTGTCTCGGAGCTCTACAGACAATCCCTTTGACCTCATGGCTTGGTTTTTGCTCTGACATGGTACCTTACACACACACACCTGTCAACGATGGTACCTTATATAGACAGGTGTGTGCCTTTCCAAATTATGTTCAATCAATTGAATTTACCACAGGTGGACTCCAATCAAGTTGTAGAAACATCAATGGAAACAGGATGCACCTGAGCTCAATTTCGAGTCTCATAGCAAAAGGTCTAAATACTTATGTAAATAAAGTATTTATGTTTTTTATGTTTAATACATTTGCAAACATTTCTAAAAACCTTTTTTCTGTTGTCATTGTGAGGTATTGTGTGTAGATTGTTTAATTTAATCCATTTTAGAACAAGGCTGTAACGTAACTAAATGTGGAAAAAGTCAAGGGGTCTGAATACTTTCCGAAAGCACTGTACACATATATATATACACACACACACATGCATGAGTACACTTGAGCATTTTTCATTTCCTGAACTGTAATTTTACCCCACTTTCTGAATTGATTGAATTAACTTACATTTTTATTCATTTTAGCTGACTCTCCTATCCAACTTAATGCCTCCCTCTCTCCCTCCAGGTGTCGGTGCTGGTGCTGAAGGTGCAGTGTGTGTGTGGGGGGATGGAAGTGCGAGGGGAGAGCACAGCTGTATCTCTGGAGGTGGGCTGCGTCAGACCCACACAGCTGGGAAACGTCAGCCTCCGACAATACCTCAGCAACCGCAGCCTGGGTGAAGACACACACAGACGCATGCGTAGACACACAAATGTGTACATGCATGCATGCATACATACATACATGTACACACACCACGACATACATTGCAGTCACACATACTGCAGTCACACTGCAGTTTTGCTATTCCCCATTCTCTTGGAGTACTATCTATAGCTGGATTAAGGCTACACACACACACTCCCAATTGACTTGGTTTACCCTTCCATAACTCTTGCAGGTATGGTACCCACTGCTCAGGGCAGCACTATTGTACCCCCTGCCCCAGGCAGCGAAGGTATGTGTGTGTGGAACATAAGCATGGGTAGGCAAACGCAAGCTTGCACACAAGTGTTACTACCTGTTTGTTTGTGTTAGTGTGTCTCTGATTTCATCATTGGTATGAAATGACAGATAGTAATTAGCATTTTTGCTCCACCAAGCATGCTACACACCTTTGTTTTACTATCCTTGTGGGGACCAAACAATTGATTCCCATTCAAAATCCTATTTTCCCTAACCACAAACCCCTAAACCTAACCATAATTGTAGCCCTGAACCTAACCCCTAAGTCTATAAATAGCCTTTTTCCTTGTGGGGATTGGCAAAATGTCCAAGATTTTCCTTGTTTTACTATCCTGGTGAGGACTTCTGGTTCCCACAAGGATAGTTAAAAAAATCACACGCGCACGCACACACACAATGTGTGACTGCAATGTGTGTCTCAAGGGTGTGTGACTGCAGTGTGGGTGTGTGACTGCAGTGTATGTCTCGTGTGTGTCTAACTGCTGCAGTGAGACGGTGCATTAGCACTAATGGGGGTTTTGCTCCCTTTACCAGCTACATTAAACCCAGTGTCGGTATGTGTTTTTGTGGGACCACAGGTTGTGTGCATGTGTGTCTCCAGCATGTCAACTCCAAAGTGTGTGAATATTTAAGAGGTGTTGGTGAGGTCCATATTTACCCCCCAGTACTATGAGGCAGTGCTCGCTCGCTCAGCTCCGCCTCCTCCCTCTTTCACAGAAGAGTAATCTCCATCTCTCTCTCCCTCAGCTCCGCCTCCTCCCTCTTTCACAGCAGAGTAATCCCCATCTCTCTCTCCCTCAGCTCCGCCTACTCCTTCTTTCACAGCAGAGTAATCCCCATCTCCCTCAGCTCCGCCTCCTCCCTCTTTCACAGCAGAGTAATCCCCATCTCTCTCCCTCAGCTCAGCTCCGCCTCCTCCCTCTTTCACAGCAGAGTAATCCCCATCTCCCTCTCCCTCAGCTCCGCCTCCTCCCTCTTTCACAGCATCTCTCTCCCTCAGCTCAGCTCCGCCTCCTCCCTCTTTCACAGCAGAGTAATCCCCATCTCTCTCCCTCAGCTCAGCTCCGCCTCCTCCCTCTTTCACAGCAGAGTAATCCCCATCTCCCTCTCCCTCAGCTCCGCCTCCTCCCTCTTTCACAGCATCTCTCTCCCTCAGCTCAGCTCCGCCTCCTCCCTCTTTCACAGCAGAGTAATCCCCATCTCTCTCCCTCAGCTCAGCTCCGCCTCCTCCCTCTTTCACAGCAGAGTAATCCCCATCTCTCTCTCCCTCAGCTCAGCTCCGCCTCCTCCCTCTTTCACAGCAGAGTAATCCCCATCTCCCTCAGCTCTGCCTCCTCCCTCTTTCACAGCATCTCTCTCCCTCAGCTCAGCTCCGCCTCCTCCCTCTTTCACAGCAGAGTAATCCCCATCTCTCTCCCTCAGCTCAGCTCCGCCTCCTCCCTCTTTCACAGCAGAGTAATCCCCATCTCTCTCCCTCAGCTCAGCTCCGCCTCCTCCCTCTTTCACAGCAGAGTAATCCCCATCTCCCTCTCCCTCAGCTCCGCCTCCTCCCTCTTTCACAGCAGAGTAATCCCCATCTCTCTCCCTCAGCTCAGCTCCGCCTCCTCCCTCTTTCACAGCAGAGTAATCCCCATCTCTCTCTCCCTCAGCTCAGCTCCGCCTCCTCCCTCTTTCACAGAAGAATAATCCCCGTCTCTATCCTTCACTACCCCGCTCTCTCTCTCGCGCGCTCTCTCCTTTCCTACCCCGCTCTATATGTCCCGCTCTCCATCACTTTCTCACTATTTCTGTTTTTACCTCTTACCTTCTCTCACGTCTGCCATTTCCTCTCTCCTTCCTTCCTTACTGAGGCAGTGGCCGATGCATTGTTGTTATATTAAAATGTGTGTCTGCGTGCAGCTGCTGTGGCACTTTACTGGCCTTTAAATAGTTTTATGGGATTAGTACCCCCACCCCCCATAAGGGCCCTTGCTTTACAAATTAGTCACACCTTAGAAATGGATTCATAGACTGGCGTCAGCAGTAAGGCATTTTCTGGTTGTATGCCTGCCAAGCGGCCATCGCTGAGCCTTTTCTTTGAGTTGTGGTTGCAGTCATTCTGTTTGTATTGCAGCCAATCTATGCCTTCTCTTTTTAATTGTAATTAATTGATTACTGATCTAATTTTCTCTCCTCCTTCCTCTTTCCCTCGCTAGGTGGTGGTCTGGAGGCCAATTCAGACGGGACCACCCATCTCCCGGAGGTCAGGGCTCGGCTGGAGAGCGGGCCCTGTGCCGCCGCCCACTCCCCCCTGGCCGAGACCAACGGTTTCCTCCAGCTGCGTCTCCACGGCTACCGGGCCAGCTTCCTCATGTCGTCGCTAAGGAACCTGGCTCACTTCCTGGAGGATGACTCTGCCCCCCAGGTCCTCCCGATGGAGATCAGCGTCAGGAACACACACATCGACCTAAAGGTAGGGATGAACACACACACAGACACATTAACCACAGACACATTAACCAGACACATTAACTTCTGTCCCCCTCTGCAGGATGATGGTCCCCGTGACAACCCGTCTGACCCTGATCCCACCCCCATCACCCTGCACATCTCCAACCTGCTCATCCACAGGACCGACGATGGAGCCTTCTCTATAGGGGGTGAAACACACACACACACTGCCTCACTCACACAACAGCCTCACACATTCACTCATATACAGTTGAAGTCGGAAGTTTACATACACCTTAGCCAAATACATTTAAACTCAGTTTTTCACAATTCCTGATATTTAATCCTACTAAAAATGCCCTGTCTTAGGTCAGTTAGGATCACCATGTTATTTTAAGAATGTGAAATGTCAGAATAATAGAGAATTATTTTTCAGATTTTATTTCTTTCATCACATTCCCAGTAGGTCAGAAGTTTACATACACTCAATTAGTATTTGGTAGCATTGCCTTTAAATTGTTTAACTTGGGTCAAACGTTTTGGGTAGGCTTCCCACAATAAGTTGGGTGAAGTTTGGCCCATTCCTTCTGACAGAGTGGGTGTAACTGAGTCAGGTTTGTAGGCCTCCTTGCTCGCACATGCTTTTTCAGTTCTGCTCACACATTTTCTATAGGATTGAGGTCAGGGCTTTGCGATGGCCACTCCAATACCTTGACTTTGTTGCCCGTAAGCCATTTTGCCACAACTTTGGAAGTATGCTTGGGGTCATTGTCCATTTGGAAGACCCATTTGCGACCAAGCTTTAACTTCCTGACTGATGTCTTGAGATGTTGCTTCAATATATCCACATCATTTTCCTACCTCATGATGCCATCTATTTTGTGAAGTGCACCAGTTCCTCCTGCAGCAAAGCACCCCCACAACATGATGCTGCCACTCCCGTGCTTCACCTTGCAAGCATCCTCCCCCTTTTTCCTCCAAACATAACGATGGTCATTATGGCCAAACAGTTCTATTTTTGTTTCATCCGACCAGAGGACATTTCTCCAAAAAGTATGATCTTTGTCCCCATGTGCAGTTGCAAACCGTAGTCTGGCTTTTTTATGGCGGTTTTGGAGCAGTGGCTTCTTCCTTGCTGAGCGACCTTTCAGGTTATGTCGATATAGGACTCGTTTTACTGTGGCTATAGATACTTTTGTACCTGTTTCCTCCAGCATCTTCACAGGGTCCTTTGCTGTTGTTCTGGGATTGATTTGCACTTTTCGCACCAAAATACGTTCATCTCTAGGAGACAGAACGCGTCTCCTTCCTGAGCGGTATGACGGATGCGTGGTCCCATGGTGTTTGTACAGATGAACGTGGTACCTTCAGGCATTTGGAAATTGCTCCCAGATGAACCAGACTTGAGGTCTTGGCTGATTTCTTTTGATTTTCCCATGATGTCACGCAAAGAGGCACTGAGCTAGAAGGTAGTCCTTGAAATACATCCACACCTCCAATTGACTCAAATGATGTCAATTAGCCTATCAGAAGCTTCTAAAGCCATGACATCATTTTCTGGAATTTTCCAAGCTGTTTAAAGGCACAGTCAACTTAGTGTATGTAAACTTCTGACCCACTGGAATTGTGATACAGTGAATTATAAGTGAAATAATCTCTCTGTAAACAATTGTTGGAAAAATGACTTGTCATGCACAAAGTAGATGTCCTAACCGACTTGCCAAAACTATAGTTTGTTAACAAGAAATTTGTGGAGTGGTTGAAAAACAAGTTTAATGACTCCAACCTAAGTGTATGTAAACTTCCGACTTCAACTGTATATACACACACACACACACACACAGTCTCACACATTCACTCATACACAAACTGCCTCACTTATACACACGC
The DNA here is from genome assembly GCF_045679555.1 of Salvelinus alpinus. NCBI lineage: Eukaryota > Metazoa > Chordata > Actinopteri > Salmoniformes > Salmonidae > Salvelinus > Salvelinus alpinus. Next base: position 17,554,620 of record NC_092122.1, read on the forward strand.
ACACTGTCACACGCACACACACCCTCCACCCCAACACCGTCTCATTTCATCATCATACAATGACATGCCTTTCAAGTTTATTTCTACCTTTCACCCCCACCCCCCCTCTCTGTTGTCACAGTGGAAAATGCGTCTGAGGCGGGGCCTAAGAAAGAAGTCCAATTGATTGACAGTGGTCTGTCTCCAGTCCCTGAGAGTGTGGTCAACAGCACTCCCAAGGCCACACAGACCCCCAGCCCTCCTAGCCCTAGCACAACCCCCTCCAACAAAGAACAGGTGAGTAGTCCACACACACACCACCCACTCATCCAGGGCCTAAAATGAACACCCGCCACCTGCCAAATGAGGGTCGATTTTGGAAATGGCAGGTAAGAATGTCTATTTACACCAGCCACGTTGGCGGGGGGTCAGGGCTCCACAGTGCGAGCATTTCACTCTCATCTGTGAATAAAAATAGGCAAGTATGATCACATAAATAAATGCTGCAATATTTGTTTAAGTTATTTCCACCGTTTTGTTCATAACTTGTAAATTAATCGGACAAAGTCAAAGAACTGCAAATCCTATGCAGCCTATTCCACTTTGCGCTGGGGACAGTGCGCATGTGAAGAGCTACACACAGGCATAAAAGTTGGTCTAATTTACTTGAAACAAAAGTCTACTGAAGTGAGATGTTGTGTTTCTCGGCTATTTACATTGTTTTGTTGTTTTTCCATGTTTGAGTTTCAACTGCTCGGGAAGCGAAGATAACGCTTCTACTAGTCAGACTCAATCTCACAGCCACAAACATGACTGGAGTAGTCCACATTTGTTTGTGTATGTACTCAAGTCACAAATTCAATTAAACATTATACCACATTACTTTTCTAGTAATACATTTGTTTTGGATACATTACAAACCACACTTCTTTTTTTGTGTGGTCATTTTAGCGGGGGAGAAATATTTTGGCTGGTAAAAAGAATCGGACCAAAAATAAAATGTTATGCCCTGCACTCTTTCATAGGAATTTAACCAACGCTAGATACACCCTCTCTTCTGTTTACCCCTAGCTGCTGATAGAGGAGAACGAGTGTTTGAAACTGGAGCTCTCCAAAGCCAAGATGGCTCTAGCTGAGGCCCAAATGGAGAAGGACTCCCTGTTGCACCGCATGAAGAGTCTCAAAGTGAACAGCAGCTAGGGTAGGCCAACAGAGGCCCAGTGACCACCAGTCTGTAGTGCTGCATATCACCACAGGGGGGAAGCAGAGAGGAGAGGGGGTGCTGGATACTGGAGCTACTTGATATAGCATCACACAAGTATTATTCAAGAATCAGCCAGGTCATTCAAGCCTGTTCTGATGAAGGGCTGGTCGCCTAAGAACTAAACCACACACACACACAAGCAGTCCCTGAACTAGAGAGGGGGGCTACTTTTTCACTTCAGCCCACCTACCACCCTCATCTCTACCCCCAGTAGAGGAACTGGAGAGTGGACCGTGTTAGACTTTCATCCCCTCCTCGATACAGTGCTGCCGTGTCATCTCTGGGCTGGGACTAGGACTGCAGTACACACATGCTTGTTTTACATGCTAGTTTTACATGATTGTTGTGCTTGTTTTGAATTTCTCTCTTTATGCAGTAAGTTAGTGTTCAGTCTCTCCAGTAATCCGACTCTGCAAGCCAGAGCAGCCTCCTAAATATGGGAGCGTAAGGAGGGATGCAGGGGAGAGGGGACGAATCTAAATTAAACAGCCCTCAAGTGGAATGGAGGGGCTAGGGAGGTGTGGTGGGAGTCCTGAATGTTAGTCTCGGGGGGAAAAGTTGCCCTCCCCGAATCGATACCTTAAATAGGAGAAACAATGCAAAAATGGGCAACTTTATCAAGCATCACATATGTAATGACCTTTGGGGCTTGCCTGGTTGGGTGGGGTGAGACACTGAATGTCATATCTTTGGAGGAATGTCTTTAAAAATAGACTTATTTTGCACTGCGCTGAAACAGAACATGTCATTTGGTGCTTATGAAAAAAATGTATCTAGCGCTGAACCAATTGTATTTGGAGTGTGTATGGTAATGTACTTATGATGGGCAAAGTGTTCACAATGTTTTCTACTGAATGGTTGTGTGTGTTCAACATGTATTTGTCATGTAACTAAAACAAGCATTTCATTTGAATTGAAAAGGAAAATGTACAATTATATATTTTCACATTTACTTTTCTTCCATTCCATCTAGTTGATGTCTACAATGCCCATAATGTCCCATTGCACTGTTTATTCCCCCCTATTTTTCTACATGTAAATAGCTAGTTGTGTGTCCAGCACTTTTGAACTATATTCACTGTAAATACGATCCCTGTAACGAAAGCATCATCCAATCCGGTTGAGAACACTATCCTATCATCTCTCGATCATCCAATGAGTGGAAAGAACACTAATATGGAGAGCAAGTTACCATCTCTATTCTCCTATGAGGATAAAGCCTGGGGTGTATTCATTATTCGGATTCCTTTACAAAATGTATTTTCTGTTCAAAACGTTTTGCAACGATTGGACAAATTCAGGTAGGTCCCCCCTCGTTGGTTCCGTTTGTGTTGTTTGCTTCCGTTTAGTTCCTAGAGTAAATGGTTTTCGTTGCAAAACTTTTTTTGCAAAGGTCTGCGACTAATGAATACAGCTCTTGCCTAGCCTCTGTCGAGCCCAACAACCGGACGATCCGGTTTTAAGGGGAAATGGAAAGAGCCTGTGACGCGACTTCCACTTTTGGACATTAACAAGGTAACGCTCCATCTCCTCCACATGTACTGGATTGGTTGAATGGTGCAGAAGAGAACCTCCTGACTTTTCCCCTCGTCAAGATGTGTTGTAAAGGATCCAGTTTCAGGCGTTTATTTTACGCCTGCTACGTTAGGTAACTCCTCCCAATGCAGGAGGGAAAACAGGCATGTGCTTTTCTGTGCGTGCATTCTATATTTGCATAATCCTACATGTAGTTTTTCACCAACGTGAAGTTGTGCCCATATCTGCTGCTGCTCCATGCTTGTCTGTTGGGGAAGCCTTGGGGGGAGTGTTGTAGAATAGAGCTTTATTTCCCCTTTGGAGCATGCTTTTGGCTCACAGAATTCAGTCTGAAGGCAGTTCTGTCTGAAGCATCACGTCTTACACAGGGACGTTTCCAGTACTAGCATGAGATTTGCTGACAGATTACAATGGCTTGCCTCTCTTTAAAGGTGTAGTCTGCAGGTTCTCTGTCCCGTATGGCAATGAGATCAAGTAAAAACATAACTGCCCTAAAACAAAACCGAAGAAGGAAAAGGTAGTTCTGTTTACACCAATGATGGCAACTGGTCTTTCTTTGGTTTTCACTGGCAGGCTCACTCGAATGACCCCATCCTAGTCCTTCAAAAAGGGCCGTTTGGGAATACATAATTTTTCTACTTTAAAGTCTATATCCAAATTGTGGACCTAGCTCAGCCTAGGCCTAGTTCAGTCCAGCTGAATGTCTTTCCAAGCTGCGCTGTCCTCTCTCCCCAGCTCTCTCTGCCTTGATACGATGCTGGTTCACTTACCTGCTCAACACTGACAAGACTTGAATGGCAGTTAGGATTTGAATGCTTGATTGTACTTTAAAGGCTGCCCTCTCTGGAGTTTCTAACTTTCTCATCCACTTCCTGGTCCGAACGGACCCGCCCCCTCATTACAATAGCTCCTCCCTTGACCTGCTCAGCTCCTGAGAACCTATGTACAAAAAGAAAAGGATTTGTAATATTTGTCTGTCAAAGCTGCTGGGCTACTGATGAAAATAAAAAGGTATCCAATCAAAAATGTCTTTCTCAGTTGTCATACTGTTCTACTTGACTTCCTTGCACTAACACTTGCACTTGTCTGTTCTTACTAGCAATGATTATGCTAATAGCTTCTCTATTTAGGGGACTTTTACTTACAATGATTGTGATGTGGTTGTTTTACCTATCTACCTTAAAGGGCAATTCCAACCTAATTTTCATTGTCTCCAGCACAATACCAGTGTCTACATATGTGAAAATGGCACATTTCTATGTTTTGTAGAGAGAAAAATATGTATAAAGTTAACGTTCCACCCAATGACATCAAAAGTAAATATATTTTAAAAACAGTGATTTTCAAACATGTAGACGGCAATAATGAATATGAGGTTGAAAAGTGGCGGAATTGCCCTTTTTAAGTTGAATTCACTAAGTCTGGGGGGAAAAGTATCAGATAAATGATCAAAATGTAAATCTTATGAAACATGGTGCACACCCAAGGTCATCTGCCTTTCTACTGAATTGTGGGGGGTTTAAACCTGGTGTATCTGGCCAAGGGAACTTCCACCAGTCCACTAACGGGACAGAGCAAACACTTCATTGGAGGAGTGGATAGAGGAAGCCTACCTAAGGAAGTTGCTGAAAGTATCAGACATTGAAGACCAAGTGTCTACCAGTGGAGGGCACCACTGTGAAGGGCACTGAGGAGTAAAGGGAACACAGCGAAAGGTTTGCCACATAGATAGACAGGAGGCAAGGCTCATTCTCAATACGTATTCGTGACTCCTCACATCCTAGGTCAGGAGTAATCAAATCCTACCCTGGTGGTCCAGAGTGCTGCTGGTTTTCTGTTCTACCTGATAATGAATTGCACCACCTGGTGTCCCAGGTCGAGAGGAGAAAAAAGCAGTGGAACTGGCTTAGAGGTCCAGATTTAAATTTGAGGGTTCTAGAGTATCGCCTGGCCTCATTCTCAAACGTATTGAAGGGAATGGTCCAAGATCCCTCCACTCAGGCCTTCTCCAGTGTTTTTTGAAAAGGAATTGAGGAAAGATTAACTGAAAAAGAGCCAGAGAAGGCATCTCAATGGCTCTGGCTTAAGTGGGAGGAGCAGTGGACAAGCCACCTGGCTCAGATCGGGCCAGATCAACACGATGGTCGCACCCTTCAGAAGGTGTAGTAAACAGCACCGAAACACCTTATGAAGTGGGGACTTCCCCTGATTAGCGAGGAGCAACAGAAACCACTGTTTGCAGGTCAAAATAATGGCCCTGTGATGTCGGCCATATTTAATGTGCTAGACTGCTTATAGTTAATTGTGGTCAGGTCTTTCGGATCCGAGTAGTCAAGGAGAGGACATGGATGGATTGAGACAGAGCCCTTACTGTCCACTGTTGTGTATGCTGCCAACGTCCTTGAAGACAGAAAAGCAGTCCAAGTATGACATCTACTGGTAGGTATGGGTATTGACCTTAGGTTCCCCTGTAGTCACCCAGAGCCACGTTCAATAGTCAAATGTTGCAGATAGAAATGTCATGAAAATAGCTAAGGTGATTCCTTATTGTATGTGTCAGAGACAAACTTTGTTTTTTTATAGCATATTTTGATCTGAATGTTCCAAAACGTTTCGTCGTGCTGAATGCGCCCCTTGCTGTGGTTTGACATATAATCCAGTTAAAAATCAGAAAGGAGAAGAGTTGAAAACAAAAGAATAGACATATCATTTAATACATTTTACTTGTTTTGAAGCACAAATTTCTCCTCTCATCTACCAATGAAATGACCGACAGCTAAACAATGGAGTGAAACAAGGACTGTCTTGTATGTGTCTGTGGTTCTGCTATGGAATAGATTTGGCTCATGAGATCAGCTTCACTGCTCTCCCCTGACAGTCAGATTGTAGTATCTCTATCCAACACCCGATGGGGCTGCAGCTGCTTCTCTCTCTGTCTGGCAAGGAGATTCCTCTCCTCCCTCTCGTTTAGTAGGCTATATGAAGTCCTACTCTCTGTTTTTCTCCATCACCCTCCCTCTCTCAATAGGACGTTCTTCTCTTCCCAGCAATACAGGAAGCAATGCACTGGTGCAGACAGGAGCCAGGGCACAATCACACAGCTGTGTGTGTTCCTTAATTTACAGCATTGTTACCAAAATAGTGACAGCATTCCTAATGAACCGATAGTGAACTAGTGAATAATTGGGTATCATCTACAGGTCAGAGTGGCGGTCTAAGACACTGCATCTCAGTGCTAGAAGCGTCACTACAGACTCTGGTTTGATCCTGGACTGTATCACAACCGGCTGTGATTGGGAGTCCCATAGGGCGGCTCACAATTGGCCCAGCATTGTCAGATTTAGGTGAAGGTTTGGCCGGAGTAGGCCGTCATTTAAAATAAGAATTTGTACTTAACTGACTTGTCTAGTTAAATAAAGGTTAAAAAACAAAATCTTCTGGCAAGGGATGAAGAGATTGACAAAGGGGGTGTGTCTCAATCCAAGCCTGTCAATGGCTTGGATTGCTTGATTTGTCACACAAACAGGTGGCAGAGACCAAGGCTGCTATTATTTTCACTATATAGCCCATATTTCTGTTTTACACCATCCACTGATTTATGTCTTTTAGACGGTTATCTTGATTAACCAATAATAATGAAATGTGCACCCGTTATTCGCTCAATAGTGGAATATACACATCGATATTCCTCCTAAAGCTGACTGCTATCCGAATATAGGAGCCTTTTCATATAACCTGTGACTTTCTTAAATGAGCAAATAAATAACAAAGCCTTTTCGCCTCCGGTTGGTGCTGTAACCCGCCATCCACGCCCATACTGTACAACGCTGTATTAGGCAGGATACCATTAGGCACTGTGGCGAGTGCGGTTCGAAGAAAGTGGAGAACTGAGAGAAAGAAAGAGGGAGCGATTGGGATGCTACAATAACAGACAGACATACAACGAGAGGACACGACACAGCGTGTTTGTTGGGCTACACGGAGAGGAGAGGACAAAATAGCCGAACCGCGAGAGAAGAGAGCGAGTGGCGGTCTGGGTTTGGCAACCGGCTTGTTCGTAGTTCCCTCGAGCCAGCTGCAGCAGGCAGTACCGTGCAAAATGCGCTATTTACGGTTCCTCATTCCTGCGTTCGGTTCGACAATGGACTCGTTCTGCAACTGAGCCTGCCAACCTTGCAGCACACCGCGGACGGTAACCTACCCATTTGAGGGAACGCTTACTGCAACATGCAGTAAAATGAACACACAGATGTTTTTTCACAAGATACAGTGAAGGGGGATCCCCACCGCCGTCATTCTCTTTCTACATACCGGTTTTGGATTAGAAATCCGGAATTAGAAGAAGTTCGGTCGGGATGGGGAAGGAACAAGAACTACTAGAAGCGGCCCGGACCGGGAATGTGGTCCTGGTGGAGAAATTACTGAGTGGGAAAAGGGGAATCCTGGGGACAGCCTCGGGCTCCATACCTCTGCCAAACCTACTGAGGTAAACGAAGTCGTCAACATACATTTTCATGTCATATGACGATTGCCTAGTTGATACTACATACTTCTATTGATGGTCTACGTTGAAAAAAATGGGCTGTTGCGCCAAAGTTGGAGCATAGCACTTTTACGCAAACTGACATGTCATGAGACCAATTACTTTATGTGAATTCAGGAAAGCCCGAGGCAGCCTCTGCTAAAGCCTGGTTGTAATAATCTTTGTGTCCGAGAAGGGGCTTTGCGTTAGATATAAACTTGGCGCACAAACTGTGCATAAGATTGCCTACATCAATCTTGACAGCTGTCAAATTGTTGTGCACTTTTACACTGACCCTGGCTATACATTATAATGATGCATGGTTTTGTCCGAAGGTGGCGTTGGCAGCAATGACCTGTAGCCTAATCACTAATCACTTACTACTGCAAATGTTGATGTTTCATTGTAGATATATTTGTCAATTTCAACCTGGTCTCAGAGCAGCAATTAGTATGGTTTGGGACGTTCTTTTGTATCCCTCCATTTAGTAGGAAATGTTACATTATCCAATCCATATGATATGTTACAAATCAAATAGCATTAATTTCAGTCTTAAGTAACCAGACCATTCCTACATACAGTATCATACGACTTGGAGGTACCCCAAAATATGTCTACTATGTTACATCTAGTCGGAGCAACCAGCAGGAATATTTGGCATTGATCAGTAGCCTCAACACTCAGTGCCTATTGAGGGCCTGTTGAAGGCCTCATGGTATGTAGACCTATGCCAGTGTGCCGTCATTGATCAGTTAAATAGGCTACTATTAAATGACCATAACATAGTCCAAGTAATTGTGATATGCTATAACCTCATTAAAGGATAGTCTCTCAGGCCAAAACTGAACCTTTAGCCTCGTGTAAAGACAACTTTAGACTGTGAGAATAGTCCCTTTCCACCAGGCCTCTCCTTCTATCTCTATCAGTAAAGAAGAGAGGACTGAGAGAGGTGATCAGTTAGATCAAAGGACCGGGCGTACGGGAGGAGCATCACCTCAGGCCGTGCAGCTGTGCTTTGCTTTTACAGCCGTGTTGAGGTGCACTGATGGGAGAGCGTGAGGAACAAGACAGTTGACGATGGGAAGGGCGTACGCCTATGAAGGAAGAGGGAGGGGGAGCATGGGAACTGTGTGTTTGTGCATGCGCGTGCTTAAACTGCGCGTAAAGAGATGGAGCTAAAGGGTAGGCTTGGACATCACTATGGAACAATAAAAAAAACAATATTTACATCTTACAGTTAAATTAGGAAAAGGAATCAAACAACAATATGTACATATCAACGGCCATGTGGTACAGTATTTGGAAGTTTCATTTTGTACCAGTCCCACAAGACTGCTGGCATCAAATGCAATGTTTGAACAGCCCAGTGCTATGTATTCCTAGCACAAGCTTGCTTTGACAGAAAATGGTGTTCCTGAGGAACTGTTGTGTAGTGTCTGTGTGTGTGTTGTACTGGGTTACACTGAAAGTTGGGCTTTTATTGGGTCAATGCAAGGCAATGGTCCATGCAGTCAAGTCTGTGAAACAGTGGGTGGTTTATAGACTGTCCATCTGGACAACGTTTTGTAAACCACCTCAGGCTTATTCCCTGACTTATAAAAGTGTGTGTGTCTGTCAAACGGAAGGTGGAGGGTTCTATTAAGGGTAGGTAATGTTTGGGGAGTTTTCTTTGGGAGACAATGATGCATATTCACCCATCTTGAGGCTCGAGTCATTCAGAACATTCCAAAGCTGTGAGGGCCTTTTCCAGAACCTCTCAGCACAACATAGTGGGACACACACACACACACACACACACACACACACACACACACACACACACACACACACACACACACACACACACACACACACACACACACACACACACACACACACAGGAAAATCAATAGTAGATGATTTCATGGCCATGGTTCAGATATATACTAGCTGTACACATACTAGCTGTACACGGTCATAGTTCACGTATACTAGCTGTACACGGTCATAGTTCAGGTACACTAGCTGTACACGGTCATAGTTCAGGTACACTGGCTGTACACGGTCATAGTTCACGTACACTGGCTGTACACGGTCATAGTTCAGGTACACTAGCTGTACACGGTCAAAGTTCACGTACACTAGCTGTACACGGTCATAGTTCACGTACGCTAGCTGTACACGGTCATAGTTCACGTACGCTAGCTGTACACAGTCATAGTTCACGTGCGCTAGCTGTACACGGTCATAGTTCAGGTGTACTGGCTGTACACGGTCATAGTTCACGTACGCTAGCTGTACACGGTCATAGTTCAGGTACGCTAGCTGTACACGGTCATAGTTCACGTACGCTAGCTGTACGTGGTCATAGTTCACGTACGCTAGCGCTAGCTGTACGCGGTCATAGTTCACGTACGCTGGCTGTACACGGTCATAGTTCAGGTGTACTGGCTGTACACGGTCATAGTTCACGTACGCTGGCTGTACACGGTCATAGTTCACGTACGCTAGCTGTACACGGTCATAGTTCACGTACGCTGGCTGTACACGGTCATAGTTCACGTACGCTGGCTGTACACGGTCATAGTTCACGTACGCTAGCTGTACACGGTCATAGTTCACGTACGCTAGCTGTACACGGTCATAGTTCACGTACGCTAGCTGTACGCGGTCATAGTTCACGTACGCTAGCTGTACGCGGTCATAGTTCACGTACGCTAGCTGTACACGGTCATAGTTCACGTACGCTAGCTGTACACGGTCATAGTTCACGTACGCTGGCTGTACACGGTCATAGTTCACGTACGCTGGCTGTACGCGGTCATAGTTCACGTACGCTAGCTGTACGCGGTCATAGTTCACGTACGCTAGCTGTATGCGGTCATAGTTCACGTACGCTAGCTGTACGCGGTCATAGTTCACGTACGCTAGCTGTACACGGTCATAGTTCACGTACGCTAGCTGTACACGGTCATAGTTCACGTACGCTGGCTGTACACGGTCATAGTTCACGTACGCTGGCTGTACACGGTCATAGTTCACGTACGCTGGCTGTACACGGTCATAGTTCACGTACGCTGGCTGTACACGGTCATAGTTCACGTACGCTGGCTGTACACGGTCATAGTTCACGTACGCTGGCTGTACACGGTCATAGTTCAGGTGTACTGGCTGTACACGGTCATAGTTCACGTACGCTGGCTGTACACGGTCATAGTTCACGTACGCTGGCTGTACACGTTCATAGTTCACGTACGCTGGCTGTACACGGTCATAGTTCAGGTGTACTGGCTGTACACGGTCATAGTTCAGGTGTACTGGCTGTACACGGTCATAGTTCAGGTGTACTGGCTGTACACGGTCATAGTTCAGGTGTACTGGCTGTACACGGTCATAGTTCAGGTGTACTGGCTGTACACGGTCATAGTTCACGTACGCTGGCTGTACACGGTCATAGTTCACGTACGCTAGCTGTACACGGTCATAGTTCACGTACGCTGGCTGTACACGGTCATAGTTCACGTACGCTAGCTGTACACGGTCATAGTTCACGTACGCTAGCTGTACACGGTCATAGTTCACGTACGCTGGCTGTACACGGTCATAGTTCACGTACGCTGGCTGTACACGGTCATAGTTCACGTACGCTGGCTGTACACGGTCATAGTTCACGTACGCTAGCTGTACACGGTCATAGTTCACGTACGCTGGCTGTACACGGTCATAGTTCACGTACGCTGGCTGTACACGGTCATAGTTCAGGTGTACTGGCTGTACACGGTCATAGTTCACGTACGCTGGCTGTACACGGTCATAGTTCACGTACGCTGGCTGTACACGTTCATAGTTCACGTACGCTGGCTGTACACGGTCATAGTTCAGGTGTACTGGCTGTACACGGTCATAGTTCAGGTGTACTGGCTGTACACGGTCATAGTTCAGGTGTACTGGCTGTACACGGTCATAGTTCAGGTGTACTGGCTGTACACGGTCATAGTTCAGGTGTACTGGCTGTACACGGTCATAGTTCACGTACGCTGGCTGTACACGGTCATAGTTCACGTACGCTAGCTGTACACGGTCATAGTTCACGTACGCTGGCTGTACACGGTCATAGTTCACGTACGCTGGCTGTACACGGTCATAGTTCACGTACGCTAGCTGTACACGGTCATAGTTCACGTACGCTAGCTGTACACGGTCATAGTTCACGTACGCTAGCTGTACGCGGTCATAGTTCACGTACGCTAGCTGTACGCGGTCATAGTTCACGTACGCTAGCTGTACACGGTCATAGTTCACGTACGCTAGCTGTACACGGTCATAGTTCACGTACGCTGGCTGTACGCGGTCATAGTTCACGTACGCTGGCTGTACGCGGTCATAGTTCACGTACGCTAGCTGTACGCGGTCATAGTTCACGTACGCTAGCTGTATGCGGTCATAGTTCACGTACGCTAGCTGTACGCGGTCATAGTTCACGTACGCTAGCTGTACACGGTCATAGTTCACGTACGCTAGCTGTACACGGTCATAGTTCACGTACGCTGGCTGTACACGGTCATAGTTCACGTACGCTGGCTGTACACGGTCATAGTTCACGTACGCTGGCTGTACACGGTCATAGTTCACGTACGCTGGCTGTACACGGTCATAGTTCACGTACGCTGGCTGTACACGGTCATAGTTCACGTACGCTGGCTGTACACGGTCATAGTTCAGGTGTACTGGCTGTACACGGTCATAGTTCACGTACGCTGGCTGTACACGGTCATAGTTCACGTACGCTGGCTGTACACGTTCATAGTTCACGTACGCTGGCTGTACACGGTCATAGTTCAGGTGTACTGGCTGTACACGGTCATAGTTCAGGTGTACTGGCTGTACACGGTCATAGTTCAGGTGTACTGGCTGTACACGGTCATAGTTCAGGTGTACTGGCTGTACACGGTCATAGTTCAGGTGTACTGGCTGTACACGGTCATAGTTCAGGTGTACTGGCTGTACACGGTCATAGTTCAGGTGTACTGGCTGTACACGGTCGTTGTTGATTGTTAACTTCTGCATGTATCAGCGCCTGGTTTTATGTAGAGGCACAGTAATGATGAAGATGGATTTGTGACTGTAGGTCTATTATGTAATCAGACAGGTATTACAGTGATGACTAGCGTTACCACATGACAATAATGCTCGTCCATTACAATATGTGGGAAATGATGAGGATGATTGTGTGATGAAAGAAGGAACATTTTTAAAAGCCAACACATGCCAGATATGTTGAACACTCCAGCTACACAGGAGAGTCAAGTACTGGTCATTGTCGGCGCTTGATATCGTTACTCCTTGTTCTAGTGGCTACTGTCACTGAAGGGGTTCTACAATTACACAGACACAGAGAGAACCCCCTTTGATCAGTGTGGCTGAGAGTACAGTATGTCATCCTGCTCCACAAACAAACAGTGCTGAAGTGATGTGAGAAGAGGTGGTGATTCTCAGAGGGGACACACACACACACACACACACACACATACATACATACATACATACATACATACATACACACACACAGCAGTGATCTGCTCAAGGCTCCAACACAAGCAGCAGAACACATAAAAAATAAACACACGGGAGGCTTGTCTCTGTCGCTCTGTGCACATTTAAACAGAGAGATTGATGGAGAGACAGATACTGTGTGTGTGTGTGTGTGCGTCTGTATATTTTCTGTGTTCTGTTGCTTGTGTTAGAATCTTGAGCAGGTCACTAGCCCAGAATGGAGTGTGTGTGTGTGTGTGTGTGTGTATGTGTATATATATATATATATCGTTCAACAGGTTGGGGTCACTTAGAAATGTCCTTGTTTTTGAAAGAAAAGCACATTTTTTGTCCATTTTTAAAATAACATCAAATTGATCAGAAATTTAGTGTAGACATTGTTAATGTTGTAAATTACTTTTGTAGCTGGAAAAGTTAATGGAATATCTATATAGGCATACAGAGGCCCATTAACAGCAACCATCACTCCTGTGTTCCAATGGCACGTTGTGTACGCTAATCCAAGTTTATCATTTTAAAAGGATAACTGATCATTAGAAAAACCTTTTGCAATTATGTTAGCACAGCTGAAAACTGTTGTCCTGATTTAAAGAAGCAATAAAACTGGCCTTCTTTAGACTAGTTGAGTATCTGGAGTATCAGTATTTGTGAGTTCCATTGCAGGCTCAAAATGGCCAGAAACGAATAACTTTCTTCTGAAACTCGTCAGTCTATTCTTGTTCTGAGAAATGAAGGCTATTCCATGCGAGAAATTGCCAAGAAATTTAAGATCTCGTACAATGCTATTTACTACTCCCTTCACAGAACAGCGCAAACTGGCCCTAACCAGCATAGAAAGAGGACAAGTACATTAGTGTCTATTTTGAGAAACGGACGCCTCACAAGTCCTCAACTGGCAGCGTCATTAAATAGTACCGGCAAAACACCAGTCTCAACGTCAACAATGAAGAGGCGACTCCGGGATGCTGGCCTTCTAGGCAGAGTTCCTCTGTCCAGTGTCTGTGTTCTTGTGCCCATCTTAATGTTTCCTTTTTATTGGCCAGTCTGAGATATGTATTTTTCTTTGCAACTCTGCCTAGAAGGCCTGCATCCTGGAGTCCCCTCAACACTGTAATTTCACACATAGAGAGATAGTGATTGGTCATCGCTCATTTCCCAGTATGTATCAGTCTATGAAGACCAGAGCGTAAATAACACAAAATGCTGTTTATTTTCTGTCATAGTTTCTAACCACAACACTCAGAATTGGTCTTATTATAACACTTAGAATCAGTAATAAATGTCACTTTTTTTCCACCACAGCAGCACTCATGGTGTAGTGGACCACTAGACTGAACCGCTAGCCTTGGCAGGCCAATATGTGTGTGTTTCCTCAACCGCCTTGTCTGGGACGACCACCTCTGACGCATGTGTGTGACTAAACCAACCAGATGGGAAGACCACCTCAGTTGTGTGTGTGTGTGTGTGTGTGTGTGTGTGTGTGTGTGCGCAGGAGGGGTGTAACAGACCATCCATAAAGATAGAAGATGGGGAGATGTAAAGGAGTAGTCTGGAGGAGGGGTAGAAATGGGTCAGGGGTTAACTGTGGAGAATGTAAGTGGGAACACACACGCACACACACACACACAATCTCTCAATTCAGTTTCAATTCAATTTAAGGTATGTTTACATTGCCAAAGCAAGTGAAGTAGATAATAAACACAAGTGAAATAAACAATAAAAAATTTACAGGAAACATTACACTTACAAAAGTTCTAAAAGAATAAAGACATTTCTAATGTCATTACGTCTATATACAGTGTTGTAACGATGTGCAAATAGTTAAAGTACAAAATGGAAAATAAATAAACATAAATATGGGTTGTATTTACAATGGTGTTTGTTCTTCACTGGTTGCCCTTTTCTTGTGCCAACAGGTCACAAATCTTGCTGCTGTGATGACACTGTGGTATTTCACCCAATAGATATGGGAGTTGGATTTGTTTTTGAATTCTTTGTGGGTCTGTGTAATCTGAGGGAAATATGTGTCTCTAATATGGTCATACATTTGGCAGGAGGCTAGGAAGTGCAGCTCAGTTTCCACCTAATTTTGTGGGCAGTGTGCACATAGCCTGTCTTCTCTTGAGAGCCAGGTCTGCCTACGGCGGCCTTTCTCAATAGCAAGGCTATGCTCACTGAGTCTGTACATAGTCAAAGATTTCCTTAATTTTGGGTCAGTCACAGTGGTCAGGTATTCTGTCACTGTGTACTCTCTGTTTAGGGCCAAATATCATTCTAGTTCGCTCTGTTTTTTGGTAAAATACTTGACACATTGGAAAGAATTTATTTATTTTCTCTCATGATTAGGTTGGGTCTAATTGTGTTGCTGTCCTGGGCCTCTCTCTCTCATATACGTACTCCTCACTCAACATAAATCTTGAGATTTGATTCAGTTTCCTTTAGTTCTGTGAACATTAGATAGATGTTGAATGTATCTACCCTGTGTAACAGTACAAACTGTTAGGACACTCTAGAGCTCACTTCATCTCAAGTGTGTGTGGCTAAGAAAACGCTTTGTAAAATAAAAAGCATTCCAGTCCACTCATTTTAAATATATTACAGCTGCACCATCGAGCATCCTGATGGGTTGCATCACTTCCTGGTATGGCAAAAGCTCTGCCTCTGACCGCAAGGCACTACAGAGTGTATGGCATAGTACATCACGGTGCCAAGCTTCCTGCCATCCAGGAACTCTATACCTGGCGGTGTCTGAGGAAGGCCCTAAAAAGTGTCAAAGACTCCAGCCACCCAAGTCATAGACTGTTTTCTCTGCTACCGCACGGCAAGCGGTACCTGAGCCCCAAGTCTAGGACCAAGAGGCTTCTAAACAGCTTCTACCCCCAAGCCATAAGACTCCTGAACATCTAATCAAATGGCTACCCAGACTATTTGCATTGTCACCTTTCATAACTCTACCTACATGTACATATTACCTCGACACCGGTGCCCCCGCACATTGACTCTGTACCGGTACCCCCTGTCTATAGCCTCCACATTGACTCTGTACCGGTACCCCCTGTCTATAGCCTCCACATTGACTCTGTACCGGTACCCCCTGTCTATAGCCTCCACATTGACTCTGTACCGGTACCCCCTGTCTATAGCCTCCACATTGACTCTGTACCGGTACCCCCTGTATATAACCTCCACATTGACTCTGTACCGGTACCCCCTGTCTATAGCCTCCACATTGACTCTGTACCGGTACCCCCTGTATATAACCTCCACATTGACTCTGTACCGGTACCCCCTGTCTATAGCCTCCACATTGACTCTGTACCGGTACCCCCTGTCTATAGCCTCCACATTGACTCTGTACCGGTACCCCCTGTCTATAGCCTCCACATTGACTCTGTACCGGTACCCCCTGTCTATAGCCTCCACATTGACTCTGTACCGGTACCCCCTGTCTATAGCCTCCACATTGACTCTGTACCGGTACCCCCTGTCTATAGCCTCCACATTGACTCTGTACCGGTACCCCCTGTCTATAGCCTCCACATTGACTCTGTACCGGTACCCCCTGTCTATAGCCTCCACATTGACTCTGTACCGGTACCCCCTGTCTATAGCCTCCACATTGACTCTGTACCGGTACCCCCTGTCTACAGCTCCGCTATTGTTATTTATTGCGTCTCTATAATTATTTGTTACTCTTATCTCTTTTTTTAGGTATTTTCTTAAAGCTGCGTTGTTGGTTAAGGGCTTGTAAGTAAGCGTTTCACGAAGGTCTACACCTGTTGTATTCGGCGCATGTGACAAATAAAATTAGATTTGATTGTGAGCGCGTTTGCGTATTTGTGTGATCAGTGGTTCAAGGACTAAAGGAAGGAAGCATTATCACTGTAGCATGTCAACAGCATATGCATAGCCCTGTTTTTAATCTCTTGTGTGTGTTGCCGTCAGTGTGCTTCTGGCTCTGTCTGGAGTGGGGGGAGGGATAATCACTAGTTGATTAAGGTGTGTGTGAAACACAAACGTCTAGATATAGTTTTCTCTCTCAGTCCATCTCTGTTTGGATCTGGCTTTTTCACTACTTATGTCTGTCTTGGTCTTGCTGTCAGTCTCTCTCCATTACAGATTTGTTCACTCCTTACTCATCCTCTCTCCTCTCTTCCTCTATAGAGACAGAGACCCAGTCTCTCTCTCTCTCTCTCTCACTCTTTATCAATCATTCTCCCTCCAGCTCCATCTCTTCCTCCTGTTCTACCTCTTCTTTCTCTCCTTAGGTACACACACACACACAAGCACGCACATACACTAATACACACACACCTCATCTCCACCTCATTCCTTATCTATGCTGCCCTACCAAAAAGCAGAATGGCAGTAACTGCTTATAGCTTGGAACTGAGAAAAAATTGCTTTTATTTACCTTGGTTTAACAGTAACTTTATGCAGTTACTGTTAATATGAGCCCCATTCTCTCCAAAACACAATACAATATTGGCAGGATTCCTGTGCACATGATTAAGCATGTATTTAATGTAGCAAAAATTACTAATTTATCTCATTTTTGACCAAATTAGCAGTTACTGCCTTTTTGCTTGGTAGGGCAGTACGGAGGGAGTGTTTTTTTAAAGTGGTGACGTTGACGGACTCATCTCCGTTGACAGCAGCGTTTTGGGAATTCTCTGAGTCCATGACAGTGGTCGGGAAAACCTTCAGATTGGATTCATTAGTGCCGCTGGAAATCCCTCTTCAATCAGTATTGTGTCAGGAGCCACAAGGTAGACTTGGGGCTGCGTCTCAATATGGAAAAAATAGCATCCTTCCCTCGCCACCTTTCCTGCAAATCCATAGAAACCATATCATAGCACATATTGTAGGTTATTAGACTACATATACACTTAACACTCGTTTGGAAAACCAAATTAGCAAGGACAAGTACTTCCTGTTAGGAGACCAGCACAGGACATAAGGAAAGAGGCCAAGGGAAGAAGGCACTTTTCAGAGTATTGGGACCCAGCCCATGGAAGGGGAGATGATGGGAGGTCAGACTGTCATTGTAGTTAATGAGGTTCTGACCTGTACATAGCAGTGGAAGTGTCAGACACACATTCCTTCCTGCCTCCTTTGGCTTGTATACTAGTACTTGTTCTGGGATAAATCACACCGTGCCAAGACGGTGGATAAATCACACCGTGCCAAGACGGTGAATAAATCACACCGTGCCAAGACGGTGAATAAATTACACCGTGCCAAGACGGTGAATAAATCACACCGTGCCAAGACGGTGGATAAATCACACCGTGCCAAGACGGTGAATAAATCACACCGTGCCAAGACGGTGAATAAATCACACCGTGCCAAGACGGTGAATAAATCACACCGTGCCAAGACGGTGAATAAATCACACCGTGCCAAGACGGTGAATAAATCGCACCGTGCCAAGACGGTGGATAAATCGCACCGTGCCAAGACGGTGAATAAATCGCACCGTGCCAAGACGGTGAATAAATCGCACCGTGCCAAGACGGTGGATAAATCGCACCGTGCCAAGACGGTGGATAAATCGCACCGTGCCAAGACGGTGGATAAATCGCACCGTGCCAAGACGGTGGGTAGAATACATTTAGCAAGGAGGTCCCACTTTTTTGGCTTTTGAATAAGGTTGGTCTTATGGTTTCGTAAAACGAAATGCATTAAAAAAGTTGATGACGGTCTCTCTCTCTCTCTCTATATCTCTATATCTCTCTCTCTCTCTCTCTCTCTATATCTCTCTCTCTCTCTATCTCTCTCTATCTATCTCTCTCTCTATCTCTATCTCTCTATCTCTCTCTCTCTATCTCTCTATATATCTCTCTCTATCTCTCTCTCTCTATCTCTCTATCTCTCTATATATCTCTCTCTATCTCTCTCTCTATATCAATTCAATTCAATTCAAGGGGCTTTATTGGCATGGGAAACATGTGTTAACATTGCCAAAGCAAGTGAGGTAGATAATATACAAAAGTGAAATAAACAATAAAAATTAACAGTAAACATTACACATACAGAAGTTTCAAAACAATAAAGACATGACAAATGTCATATTATATATATACAGTGTTGTAACAATGTACAAATGGTTAAAGCACACAAGTTAAAATAAATAAACATAAATATGGGTTGTATTTACAATGGTGTTTGTTCTTCACTGGTTGCCCTTTTCTTGTGGCAACAGGTCACAAATCTTGCTGCTGTGATGGCACACTGTGGAATTTCACCCAGTAGATATGGGAGTTTATCAAAATTGGATTTGTTTTCGAATTCTTTGTGGATCTGTGTAATCTGAGGGAAATATGTCTCTCTAATATGGTCATACATTGGGCAGGAGGTTAGGAAGTGCAGCTCAGTTTCCACCTCATTTTGTGGGCAGTGAGCACATAGCCTGTCTTCTCTTGAGAGCCATGTCTGCCTACGGTGGCCTTTCTCAATAGCAAGGCTATGCTCACTGAGTCTGTACATAGTCAAAGCTTTCCTTAAGTTTGGGTCAGTCACAGTGGTCAGGTATTCTGCCACTGTATACTCTCTGTTTAGGGCCAAATAGCATTCTAGTTTGCTCTGTTTTTTTGTTAATTCTTTCCAATGTGTCAAGTAATTATCTTTTTGTTTTCTCATGATTTGGTTGGGTCTAATTGTGCTGTTGTCCTGGGGCTCTGTGGGGTGTGTTTGTGTTTGTGAACAGAGCCCTAGGACCAGCTTGCTTAGGGGACTCTTCTCCAGGTTCATCTCTCTGTAGGTGATGGCTTTGTTATGGAAGGTTTGGGAATCGCTTCCTTTTAGGTGGTTGTAGAATTTAACGGCTCTTTTCTGGATTTTGATAATTAGTGGGTATCGGCCTAATTCTGCTCTGCATGCATTATTTGGTGTTCTACGTTGTACACGGAGGATATTTTTGCAGAATTCTGCATGCAGAGTCTCAATTTGGTGTTTGTCCCATTTTGTGAAATCTTGGTTGGTGAGCGGACCCCAGACCTCACAACCATAAAGGGCAATGGGCTCTATGACTGATTCAAGTATTTTTAGCCAGATCCTAATTGGTATGTTGAAATTTATGTTCCTTTTGATGGCATAGAATGCCCTTCTTGCCTTGTCTCTCAGATCGTTCACAGCTCTGTGGAAGCTACCTGTGGTGCTGATGTTTAGGCCGAGGTATGTATAGTTTTTTGTGTGCTCTAGGGCAACGGTGTCTAGATGGAATTTGTGGTCCTGGCGACTGGACCTTTTTTGGAACACCATTATTTTGGTCTTACTGAGATTTACTGTCAGGGCCCAGGTCTGACAGAATCTGTGCAGAAGATCTAGGTGCTGCTGTAGGCCCTCCTTGGTTGGTGACAGAAGCACCAGATCATCAGCAAACAGTAGACATTTGACTTCGGATTCTAGTAGGGTGAGACCGGGTGCTGCAGACTGTTCTAGTGCCCGCGCCAATTCGTTGATATATATGTTGAAGAGGGTGGGGCTTAAGCTGCATCCCTGTCTCACCCCACGACCCTGTGTGAAGAAATGTGTGTGTTTTTTGCCAATTTTAACCGCACACTTGTTGTTTGTGTACATGGATTTTATGATGTCGTATGTTTTACCCCCAACACCACTTTCCATCAATTTGTATAGCAGACCCTCATGCCAAATTGAGTCGAAGGCTTTTTTGAAATCAACAAAGCATGAGAAGACTTTGCCTTTGTTTTGGTTTGTTTGGTTGTCAATTAGGGTGTGTAGGGTGAATACATGGTCTGTTGTACGGTAATTTGGTAAAAAGCCAATTTGACATTTGCTCAGTACATTGTTTTCATTGAGGAAATGTACGAGTCTGCTGTTAATGATAATGCAGAGTATTTTCCCAAGGTTACTGTTGACGCATCTATCTCTCTATATCTCTCTCTCTCTCTCTCTCTATCCCTCTCTCTCTCTCTATATATCCCTCTCTCTCTCTCCTCCCTTCCTAGTTGAGCTGGACAGCTGTATAGATATGAATATATGTATGACTATACTGAATGTCAGGGTTCCCCGTCTGGGGGTCCCGTGGGGGATTGTATCTGGTCACCTAATCTGACTTTGGTGCTGGTCATGTTGTTCTTCACATTACCGTTTCTGGTAAACACACACTATATCAAATAAACATTTATTTGTCACACGCACAGGATACAGAAGGTGTAAACGGTACAGTGAAATGGTTACTTGCATACTGGAGTATTTTGTTTAGACATGTAGCTAGCTAGCTAAACAATGAACCATAATCCCAACTCCTACTACATGCATGAATCTGCAGGTAGCTAAAGCTAACCAACTAGGTTCAATGTTAACTAGCTACATAACATTATGCTATAACTAACAATGCAAATGGCTTTCTGAGATATAAATAATATTACTACACAGATCATACACGTAACGTTAGCTAGCGAGTTGGAAACGTATAACATTTGAAAATGTAGCTAGACTCTTACCTGTATAGACGGATGAACGCTTCACGGTAGACTGGAACCATTTAACTCTGTCTTGTTTGTAGCTACATCTTGCTTGGCCAGCGTTGGGTCAAGTCACTCCGGTTCACACTGACCGTGGCGTGTGCAGGAAGTAGCCCAACTGATCTGTCGATGGCGCCTACTAAATTCAGGTTATCAATGTTGTTGAGAAAAGGAGTACATTTTTTGTAGTTCTCCATTGTTAACACATACTGAGCAGCTCACGTTATAGACAGAAGCATTCTATATGGCAGACCAATCCAAACTCATCTCCCGGCATGTCCAGCCCATCCATTATCTCAGCCAATCATGGCTAGCGGGATGGCTCCTGTCTTTTTCCGTGGCTAAACCAACTAGGCTCAACCAACTAACCAACAACTTTATTCATATTTCCAGATGGAATACAGGTTTGTTATTAAAACAAATGAAAGTTGTGAATGAATGTTCCAGACGGCATTTCTTCCAAAAAGAATCACCACAAAACGAAGATTTCAAATGCCTTTCCTGTGAGGTAGTGACGTGTGACATGTGCCTAGCTTCCTGAAACAGGTCACAAATGTAAGGAAGGTTTATAAAATGATTGTGTTTTAGTCAAATATTATATCCGTTTGGGCTTCGTGCGGTCATTTTGCAGTCTTACCAATCATTCGTATGTTCCGAACCCCTGGCTATCCACTCAAGAAAAACTGGTCCCACGGCTGAATCTAGTGGATGATCCCTGCTGTATGTATTTATAGCTGCAGTATGCCTGAATGTATTGGGTGTGGGAATTGGCATGTGAAACGTGTGTGTGAGCAGTCGTGACAGCTTTAGTGGTGACAGTGCAGACAGAGGTAGATTGGTGTTCCGATGACATTTGCCGTCTCAAGACAGGCCTCCCAAGCACACAATGGAATTGGGTCAGCAGTTGTGTGTGTGTGTGTGTGTGTGTGTGTGTGTGTGTGTGTGTGTGTGTGTGTGTGTGTGTGTGTGTGTGTGTGTGTGTGTGTGTGTGTGTGTGTGTGTGTGTGTGTGTGTGTGTGTGTGTGTGTGTGTGTGTGTGTGTGTGTGTGTGTGTGTGTGTGTGTGTGTGTGTGTGTGTGTGTGTGTGTGTGTGTGTGTGTGTGTGTGTGTGTGTGTGTGTGTGTGTGTGTGTGTGTGTGTGTGTGTGTGTGTGTGTGTGAGAGACAGCTGATCTCAACCCTGTCCTGAAGTACTATTACGCCTGTGACTGAGTTCAGCTGCCATTCAGCTTCATTCTATCAAACAACATTGCAATGTGTGTGTGATGGAGAGTTGGTAAATTCATTCATTTGTGTGTGTCTGTCACGAGGTGATGGATAGCGTTTAACCAGCCGGTGCTATGATGCACTCTTAATTCCCACGGTAATTGATTTCCCGTTCGCCCATTTCTCATTGCCGTGGGAGCCGTAGCGCGAGCAGAGAAACCAGGAAGTGAATTACTCTGAGTGACGGCCCGTAATGGGCCATATTTCCCATCAGGCCGAGCTGACGCCAACAGATTGTCCTCCAATTCCCAAACACAAACTCTGACACACACACACTTTGAAATTCATAAAGAATGCGAAACACACACACACACACACACACACACACACACACACACTGATGTGCAAAATATTCCTTCACTACATATCATCAGAACTCTGCATTGGAGTTTAAACCACTATGTTGGGATAGTGCTCGTATGTCTCAATATGACCAGAACTTTCCTTTCCTTGTATGACCCAAGGTGGAATACATGACAAATGAGTTCTTTTTAAAACGGATATAAAATATTCAACACTCCCTGACTGCAGTGAAGAATAGAGAACATATCATTCTCTGTGAGTCCAGTGCTCCTTTTTTTCAGATCACCAAAAGCGGTTGAATTCGGGAGGAAAAGCCATTGGGTATGAGTTATTGTGTGGATTATTTTATTATTACTTTATGCGTTTGTGCAAAATGTTTTATGTCTGATTGATGTAACCGTGAATAGCCTGTCCTTTAAAAAAAACAAATATCTTTACGTAAATCATCCAAAATCACTGATCGGCTATTGTAAACTTTTTCCTGCTCGGAAATTCCATGTGAAATTTCTGCTTGTTGACACTCCAGAAAGAGGGAAATGGAGAACCAGGTGAAATGCACTTTAAATACATCTGACTTAGAGAGGGAGGGGGAAAAAAGAGAGAGGGGGAAAGAGTGGAAATGCAAGGTAGGTGTGAGAGAGGGAAGGAGAGAGAGGGGGAAGGAGTGCGAGTAGGAGGTAGTGGATCTAAGCAGGCCGAGGGAGAGGTGAAGGTGTACTGTTTCTCTGCCCAAGGCGGTGGCAGGGGGAAGATCTCATACCAGGCAACCCTAAAGGAAGGAGAGATTACAACACTACTGTCTACTCAACCTCTTCCTCTTTCTCTCTGGGGATCGGTCTCCTTCTCGATCTCTTTCTCTCTGAGGATCGGTCTCTCCTTCTCAATTCCATTCAATTCAAGGGGCTTTATTGGCATGGGAAACATATGTTAACATTGCCAAAGTAAGTGAGGTAGGTAATATACAAAAGTGAAAAAAAAACGATAAAAATTAACAGTAAACATTACACTCACAGAAGTTCTCTCTCTCTTTCTTTCTCCCTGAGGATCGGTCTCTCTCTTTCTTTCTCCCTGAGGATCGGTCTCTCTCTTTCTTTCTCCCTGAGGATCGGTCTCTCTCTTTCTTTCTCCCTGAGGATCGGTCTCTCTCTTTCTTTCTCCCTGAGGATCGGTCTCTCTCTTTCTTTCTCCCTGAGGATCGGTCTCACTCTTTCTTTCTCCCTGAGGATCGGTCTCTCTCTTTCTTTCTCCCTGAGGATCGGTCTCTCTCTTTCTTTCTCCCTGAGGATCGGTCTCTCTCTTTCTTTCTCCCTGAGGATCGGTCTCTCTCTTTCTTTCTCCCTGAGGATCGGTCTCTCTCTTTCTTTCTCCCTGAGGATCGGTCTCTCTCTTTCTCCCTGAGGATCGGTCTCACTCTTTCTTTCTCCCTGAGGATCAGTCTCTCTCTTTCTTTCTCCCTGAGGATCGGTCTCACTCTTTCTTTCTCCCTGAGGATCGGTCTCTCATACATGTTCCCTCCATTTCTCTTTCTCTAAACATGTTATATTTTCTTCTAGCTGCGCTTTTATCTCTCTCCCCCCTGTCCCTATCTCTGTCCCCACTCGTCTTTTCTCCGTATCTCTCTGTGTTCTCTGTCCAGGAGACATTGCCATACAGTATGTTGAGTATCTAACCCAGAATAGAACACTGCTGGAAGTCTGTCAGTCTGTCCGCCTGTCCAGCCCCGTCCTTCTTCTCTGGTCTGTCTGTCTGTCACCACAGTATTCCTCTCTTGTGTATAGTGTAGTACTACCTACAGTGGAGCTAATGCTTTGCTCAGGTTGAGTGAGAGAGAGACAGAGGGATGGGGGAAACAGTAGAGGCAGGGGCCTGGATGGAGGAAAAAGGGAGGAGAGAGGAGGAAAACCAATTATGAGGCTGATAACAGGGAGGGTATGGATTTTCTACTCTGGGCCTTTGGCCAGACCTTCTCTCTGTCTCTCTCTCTGTCTCTCTCTCTGTCTGTGGTAAGTGTGATTAACTGCAGAAGATGAGATATTGAAATGTGTGTTAAAACAGACTGGGACCGTTTCATCAATACCTACCCAGACTGTGTGTGTGAGAGAGAAAGAGAGAGCTGGCAAACCGATGAGTGATACTAACAATATTATTTGGAAAGAGTTTTTCCATACATTATGTGAAGTGACAAAAAGTCACAATGGGAATGAAACTGACAACATTCTCATTGACTATATCAAAGTATGTGTTACAAAAATAGTTTTGCTGTGGGTGTGTGTGTGACCCTGGAACGGGGCCAGAGAAGTTGGTCAGGATTCACTCTGTTAGACTCACTGACCCACATTAGAGCTTGGAGCCAGGGTCACACTATCTCACACACACACACACACACTCTCCAGTATGTATAATCCTTCACTCCACTGAAGCCACCATAATGATCAACTTTTTTCCTATTCAAACGCAGAGAGAGAGAGAGGGATGGAGGAGAGAGAGAGAGGGATGGAGGAGAGAGAGAGGGATGGAGGAGAGAGAGAGGGATGGAGGAGAGAGAGAGAGGGATGGAGGAGAGAGAGAGAGGGATGGAGGAGAGAGAGAGAGGGATGGAGGAGAGAGAGAGGGATGGAGGAGAGAGAGAGGGATGGAGGAGAGAGAGAGGGATGGAGGAGAGAGAGAGAGGGATGGAGGAGAGAGAGAGGGATGGAGGAGAGAGAGAGAGGGATGGAGGAGAGAGAGAGAGGGATGGAGGAGAGAGAGAGAGGGATGGAGAGAGAGAGAGAGGGATGGAGGAGAGGGATGGAGGAGAGAGAGAGAGAGGGATGGAGGAGAGAGAGAGAGAGGGATGGAGGAGAGAGAGAGAGGGATGGAGGAGAGAGAGAGGGAGGGGGAGAAATGAAAGGGAGAGAGACAGGGACACTGTTTCTGATTGGGATACGAGCGGTCACTACTAATATCTGTAATGGTTTATGACAGGTCCCTTTTGGAGTGTGTGTGCATGTGTATGTGATTTACAATGACTCTGATGAGGCACCAGTGAGAGAGATGCCCTTCTCATTGCCTGTTTCATTAGTGTGTCTCAATGTTAATTACATCTCCCTCTACATTCTGTGTTTGTCTGCCCTCTCTTCCCTCTTTCTCTCTCTTCTCTTCTCCTCTCCTTCCTCTCTTCTTTGCTGTCCTCTACTTCACCCTTTCTCCTTATACCTCTTTACTTCTCCTCCTCCCACCTCTCTTTACCTCTCTTCCTCCCACCTCTCTTTACTTCTCCTCCTCCCACCTCTCTTTACCTCTCCTCCTCCCACCTCTCTTTACTTCTCCTCCTCCCACCTCTCTTTACTTCTCCTCCTTCCACCTCTCTTTACTTCTCCTCCTTCCACCTCTCTTTACTTCTCCTCCTCCCACCTCTCTTTACTTCTCCTCCTCCCACCTCTCTTTACTTCTCCTCCTTCCACCTCTCTTCTCCTCCTCCCACCTCTCTTTACTTCTCCTCCTTCCACCTCTCTTTACTTCTCCTCCTCCCACCTCTCTTTACCTCTCCTCCTCCCACCTCTCTTTACCTCTCCTCCTTCCACCTCTCTTTACTTCTCCTCCTTCCACCTCTCTTTACTTCTCCTCCTCCCACCTCTCTTTACCTCTCCTCCTCCCACCTCTCTTCTCTCCTCCTCCCACCTCTCTTTACCTCTCCTCCTCCCACCTCTCTTCTCCTCCTCCCACCTCTCTTCTCCTCCTTCCACCTCTCTTTACCTCTCCTCCTCCCACCTCTCTTCTCCTCCTCCCACCTCTCTTCTCCTCCTTCCACCTCTCTTTACTTCTCCTCCTCCCACCTCTCTTTACTTCTCCTCCTCCCACCTCTCTTTACTTCTCCTCCTCCCACCTCTCTTTACTTCTCCTCCTCCCACCTCTCTTTACCTCTCCTCCTCCCACCTCTCTTTACTTCTCCTCCTCCCACCTCTCTTTACTTCTCCTCCTCCCACCTCTCTTTACTTCTCCTCCTCCCACCTCTCTTTACTTCTCCTCCTCCCACCTCTCTTTACTTCTCCTCCTCCCACCTCTCTTTACTTCTCCTCCTCCCACCTCTCTTTACTTCTCCTCCTCCCAACCTCTCTTTACTTCTCCTCCTCCCACCTCTCTTTACTTCTCCTCCTCCCACCTCTCTTTACTTCTCCTCCTCCCACCTCTCTTTACTTCTCCTCCTCCCACCTCTCTTTACTTCTCCTCCTCCCACCTCTCTTTACCTCTCCTCCTCCCACCTCTCTTTACTTCTCCTCCTCCCACCTCTCTTTACCTCTCCTCCTCCCACCTCTCTTTACCTCTCCTCCTCCCACCTCTCTTTACTTCTCCTCCTCCCACCTCTCTTTACCTCTCCTCCTCTCTCTCTCTCTCGCTCTCGCTCTCGCTCTCGCTCTCGCTCTCGCTCTCTCTTTCTCTCTCTCTCTCTCTCTCTCTCTCTCTCTCTCTCTCTCTCTCTCTCTCTCTCTCTCTCTCTCTCTCTCTCTCTCTCTCTCTCTCTCTCTCTCTCTCTCTCTCTCTCTCTCTCTCTCTCTCTCTCTCTCTCTCTCTCTCTCTCTCTCTCTCTCTCTCTCTCTGGGGTAGTTATAAAGGCTCATGAAGTCAGTAAAAGGTTCTTAGAGAAAGTCACTTGACCCGACTGCTCCCTGGTGCTCTACCCTGGCTTCATGCTGGACTACTACCACGTACGTACGTTCAGGACCATTAACACACTCCAGTGAAGGCAGTCATTAAAGCTAATGTGGTGTATTTAGTAGCTTGAATGTCAGTGATATTTCACGGTGTGTTGAGCATTCTGTCAACCTGAGAGGAAGGGAGTGTTTACTGTCTGTCTGTGTCAGGTCAGAGGTTATTCAGGTCAGAGGTTATTCAGGTCAGAGGTTATTCAGGTCAGAGGTTAGCTAAGTACTAGGCAAGGCGGTACCTACGTCCACCTCAATATTTCACTATCCCTGCAGGGGACAGAATATACTAATATTGTGTGTGTGTGTTGTGCGCACATTTTGCGTGTGTGTATTTATACAGCATTCAGTCTGTGAACTGTAGGGAGCCCTACCTCTTCCTCCACCTCCTCTTCCTCTCCCAGTGTCTGGCTCAGCTCTAAATAACCATGGGAACTCTACAGACTATAGCAGTTCACACACAGACCTGCTGAACTACATTATAATACACTACATTACTCTCTCTCTCTCTCTCTCTCTTCTGCTGCTCTCTGTTCTGATTCTCTCTCTCCATCTCGGTCTCTCTCTCTGTTTCTCTCTTTCTCCGTCTCTGTCTGTCTCTCTCTGTCTGTCTGTGCCTCTCACTCTCTCTTCTACTGCTCTCTGTTCTGATTCTCTCTCTCCATCTCTCTCTCTCTGTTTCTCTCTTTCTCCGTCTCTGTCTGTCTGTCTCTCTCTCTCTCACTACATTTTCCACTATCTCTCAGTAACGTTTGATGGAGATCCAAGAATAACATTGTCTTTCTCTGAGTTGTATTATTAAGTGTGTCTTTGTGCTCTGTGGTCCATGCTCTTCTCTCCAGGAGAGGGATTTAGCCAGGGCTGCCATTAGTGAGCTGCTCTTCAATTGGCTCAGAGACCAGAACCACGAACACACGAACACACACACACACTGCAGGATCAATACTATACCATGTCTATCAACTGTCATATGTACATCTACTCACAGCATTAAGAAGCATACAAAATGGCTTCAATGTAATCATTACCTCCTTTTCTCCTGTGTGTGTGTGTGTGTGTGTGTGTGTGTGTGTGTGTGTGTGTGTGTGTGTGTGTGTGTGTGTGTGTGTGTGTGTGTGTGTGTGTGTGTGTGTGTGTGTGTGTGTGTGTGTGTGTGTGTGTGTGTGTGTGTGTGTGTGTGTGTGTGTGTGTGTGTGTGTGTGGCTCTGACTTTGTCTTCCATGTGCCTCTGTGTGAGCATGTGTTTGTGTGAGTCACAGTGCTCAGTTTGGTCAATAACCATAATCAATAATCATGTTCTCATCTAGAATCATCCCCCCCATTTCTCATCATCAGCAATGAGGTAATGGTAACCAGGCCACTAGAAAATAACCTCCAAATACTGATCCATGATCAGCTTTTCCAACACGACCTTATATCATTAACCATTCCAAGCTCTTAACACAAACTGGTCCAAGACCTTGGGTTTCCTCTTAGTAGTTAAGTCAAGTGGTTTGTTCTTCTTGTCTTCCAACTATCAGAGAACAAGGGGGAGCTATTACCAGACACTCCCACTAGTACCGACGTGTTCATCACTCCCCTCCTGTGCAGGTTTTGTTTCAGCCCGACACTATTAACCATCAATACCTTGATAAACTGAATCAGGTGTGATAGTGCTGGGCTGGATCCACAGGACTGTGTTATGGGTCGTTTTTCAGAAGGGAGGAGAAAGGAGAGGGGAGGGGAGAGGAGAATTGAGGGGAGCAGAGGAGAGAAGCGAGGGAAGGAGAGGAGAGAAGCGAGGGAAGGAGAAGAGGCCATAACAGCAGTTATACAGCGAGAGGGATAAAGAGAGGGAGTCTGCAACACACACACACAGACACATGTACATATGCCGACACACACACGCACACACTTATGCAGGCAGGCACGCGCACACACACACCACACACACTTTTCTTCACCCATTTTTCTACTGTTTCAGTCTGCTACCTCCCTTCTCTCTCTCTCTCCCCCCTCTATGTGTCTCTGGTATGATGGACTACCTTTACCCCAGGGTTGTTGACACGTTCGCTCACCCCGCCTGTCAGAATGCCACTCTCTCTGCATGGTGGCAGCAGCCGCCCTGACCCCAACGCTCGACTGACGATGTCACTTCCTGTGGCAGGCGAGAGAGACACAGGGGCGACTGCTGCCACTTCACCGTCTGGCGCTGCCAGGGTCCTGAATATGGGGCAGGAGAGGGTTGGCCCCAGACTTCACTCTTTCTCTTTCTGTCTCTGCCCATTGGGGTAGGGACACAGTGGAATGTGCCATACACTACAGTGTACGATGCTTCTCTCTTGAATTCAAAGCAACACGCACTTCTCACTTCAACAGTTGTTGATTCTCTAAAGCAGTGTTTCTCAATACACTCCTGATTGACTCCCAGGGGGTTCACCTATTTTTCTCCAACTAATCAATCACACCTGCCCTAGATTAGTCCATGTCATGTGTTTTAGTGCTGGGCTGGAACAAAAAGAGCACCCTGGTGGGTTTACCAGTAGCAAAGTGAGTAACAGCGTCCTAAACAAGATTTTAAGTGTAAAATGTTTTTTGTCTCTTAAATATTTCTTAGCGCACGGATCCCTTTAGCGGGATCATTTTCATCAACAACCGCTAAATTGCAGAGCGCCAAATAAAAAAATAAAATAGCTAAAAATATTTATATTCATGGAATCACAAGTGCAATATAGCAAAACACAGCTTAGCTTGTTGTTAAAAAATGGTTTACTGCATCCTAATAAATAAGGGCCATGGGAAGAGGGAAGATCTATTTATTAAGAGGGAAGATCTATTTATTAAGAGGGAAGATCTATTTATTAAGAGGGAAGATCTATTTATTAAGAGGGAAGATCTATTTGAAACTGAGCTGGTTATTATACAATATACATTGGAAGGCTGGATGCTGGAACACTGCACTGTAATAGGTCATACTAACCATTGAAACTGTGTATTTTGAATAGTATTGTCCTATTGATTGGACAGTACACACAGTATCAATCTCTCTCCCATGAAATATCATAACAATACCAAGAACTCAACCTGCACTATATTCACATGTCAGCTCTATAGTACTGATTCATTGTGGACATGGGCCGGAGAGCTGAGTTGTTCTACGGTAAGCAACCAGTAATTTAACCAACAGTTGAATTCAAAGTGCTTTGAGTTGTGTGTGTGTTGGTGCTCCCTTTGAGGTAATGAATGCTGAAATGTTAAAAGTTATTATTATTGAATCATCAATATCTCAAAAAGCGTTGTGCTGGAGTGCTGGCACGGTGTGCGTGCATGTGTGCGTGCGTGTATTTAAGAAGCATACCTCTGAGAGCAAGCCAGTAGGTGTACAGTATCATCAGCCAAAGGTCATAACCTCTTAATGAAAGCTAATTGTCTGATGCAGAGTCAGTGATGTCACTAGTACTCCCTTGGGCAGTGAGTTTGCATATTTTACCATGCAGTGTGTGTGTGTGTGCATGTTAGTTTATCTGTGTCACAGGGTATGGCTGTGTGTGTGTGTGGCCATAGAGACTGGGTGTGAGTGTTCATGGTGTGACTGGTTGGTCTTGTATAGGATACACTTTTCCTGTATCAGGCTGTATAATGTGTGTGTGAATATCTGTTTATGCTACATATTATGTCAGCTAATGTGTGTGTGTGCACAGGGGAGTATCTGTGTCTTTATGACTCAGGGAAACCACTCTGACTCACAGTAAGCCGATCTACAGAACAAGGAGAATACCCACAATCCCCTCTGGGCCCCTCTGCTCTCTGCTGCTGCCATGGCGATGGCGAGGTGGGAGTGTCTTCTCAACAGCCCCGTCTTGTATCGATCCATAATGGAGAACTTTCTTCTGCCAGTTTCCCAGGACCATTGCATTATTCTATGAGTCAGGGGTGCTACTGGGTGCTGGTCAGAGCCACAATGCTGGGAATAGACAAAAAGGGAAAGAAATTATGAAAGGGGAGTTGAAACTGTGGAGTTTTTGTATTTTTATGCACGCATACAGTTGTTGTCGGAAGTTTACATACACCTTAGCCA
Organism: Salvelinus alpinus; assembly: GCF_045679555.1. NCBI lineage: Eukaryota > Metazoa > Chordata > Actinopteri > Salmoniformes > Salmonidae > Salvelinus > Salvelinus alpinus. Next base: position 17,586,249 of record NC_092122.1, read on the forward strand.
AATACATTTAAACTCAGTATTTCACAATTCCTGACATTTAATCCTAGTAAAAAATTCCCTGTCTTAGGTCAGTTAGGATCACCACTATATTTTTAGAATGTGAAATGTCAGAATAATAGTAGAGAGATTGATTTATTTCAGCTTTTTATTTCTTTCATCACATTCCCAGTGGGTCAGAAGTTTACATACACTCAATTAGTATTTGGTAGAATTGCCTTTAAATTGTTTAACTTGGGTCAAACGTTTCAGGTAGCCTTCCACAAGCTTCCCACAATAAGTTGGGTGAATTTTGGCCCATTCCTCCTGACAGAGCTGGTGTAACTGAGTCAGGTTTGTAGGCCTCCTTGCTCGCACACGCTTTTTCAGTTCTGCCCACAAATGTTCTATGGGATTGAGGTCAGGGCTTTGTGATGGCCACTCCAATACCTTTACTTTGTTGTCCTTAAGCCATTTTGCCACAATTTTTGAAGTATGCTTGGAATTGCATTGTCCATTTGGAAGACCAAGCTTTAACTTCCTGACTGATGTCTTGAGATGTTGCTTCAATACATCACATAATTTTCCATGCATTGCAAGCCTCCCCCTTTTTCCTCCAAACATAACGATGGTCATTATGGCCAAACAGTTCTATTTTTGTTTCATCAGACCAGAGGACATTTCTCCAAAAAGTACGATCTTTGTCCCCATGTGCAGTTGCAAACCGTAGTCTGGCTTTTTTATTGCGGTTTTGGAGGAGTGGCTTCTTCCTTGCTGAGCGGCCTTTCAGGTTATGTTGATATAGGACTAGTTTTACTGTGGATATAGCTACTTTTGTACCTGTTTCCTCCAGCATCTTCACAAGGTGCTTTGCTATTGTTGTGGGATTAATTTGCACTTTTCGCAACATCTCTAGTAGAGGTCGACCGATTAATCGGAATAGCCGATTTAATTAGGGCCGATTTTCAAGTTTTCATAACAATAGGTAATCTGCATTTTTGGACACCGATCATGGCCGATTACATTGCACTCCACGAGGAGACTGCGTGGCAGGCTGACTACCTGTTATGCGAGTGCAGAAAGGAGCCAATGTAAGGTGCTAGCTAGCATTAAACGTATCTCATAAAAAACAATCAATCTTAACATAATCACTAGTTAACTACACATGGTTGATGATATTACTAGCTTGTCCTGCGTTGCATATAAGCGATGCGGTTCCTGTTAATTTATCATTTAATCACAGCCTACTTCGGCAAACGGGTGATTTAGCAAGCGCATTCGCGAAAAAAGCACTGTCGTTGCACCAATGTGTACCTAACCATAAACGCCTTTCTTAAAATCAATACACAAGTATATAGTTTTAAACCTGCATATTTAGTTAATATTGCCTGCTAACATGAATTTCTTTTAACTAGGGAAATTGTGTCATTTCTCTTGCGTTCTGTGCAACAGAGTCAGGGTATATGCAGCAGTTTGGGCCGCCTGGCTCGTTGCGAACTGTGTGAAGACTATTTCTTCCGAACAAAGACAGCCAACTTCGCCAAACGGGGGATGATTTAACAAAAGTGCATTTGCCAAAAAAGCACAATCGTTGCACGAATGTACCTAACCATAAACATCAATGCCTTAAAATCAATACACAGAAGTATATATTTTTAAACCTGCATATTTAGTTAAAAGAAATTCATGTTAGCAGGCAATATTAAACTAGGGAAATTGTGTCACTTCTCTTGCGTTCATTGCACGCAGTCAGGGTATATGCAACAGTTTGGGCTCGTTGCGAACTAATTTGCCAGAATCGTACATAATTATGACATAAATAGGCAGCAGCAAGCTCGTAAGCATTCATTCAAACAGCACTTTCCTGCGTTTGCCAGCAGCTCTTCGCAGTGCTTCAAGCACAGCGCTGTTTATGACTTCAAGCCTATCAACTCCCGAGATTAGGCTGGCAATACTAAAGTACCTATTAGAACATCCAATAGTCAAAGGTATATGAAATACAAATGGTATAGAGAGAAATAGTCCTATAATAACTACAACCTAAAACGTTTTACCTGGGAATATTGAAGACTCATGTTAAAAGGAACCACCAGCTTTCATATGTTCTCATGTTCTGAGCAAGGAACTTAAACGTTAGCTTTCTTACATGGCACATATTGCACTTTTACTTTCTTCTCCAACACTTTGTTTTTGCATTATGTAAACCAAATTGAACATGTTTCATTATTTATTTGAGACTACATTTATTTTATTGATGTATTATATTAAGTTAAAATAAAAGTGTTCATTCAGTATTGTTGTAATTGTCATTATTACAAATATATACAATTTAATCGGTATTGGCTTTTTTTTGGTCCTCCAATAATCGTATCGGTGTTGAAAAATCATAATCGGTCGACCTCTAATCTCTAGGAGACAGAATGCGTCTCCTTCCTGAGCGGTATGACGGCTGCGTGGTCCCATGGTGTTTATACTTGCGTACTATTGTTTGAACAGATGAACGTGGTACCTTCATGCATTTGGAAATTGCTCCCAAGGATGAACCAGACTTGTGGAGGTCAAAAAAAAAAAAATTGGCTGATTTCTTTTGATTTTCCCATGATGCCAAGCAAAGAGGCACTGAGTTTGAAGGTAGGCCTTGAAATACATTCACAGGTACACCTCAAAATTGAATCGAATGATGTCAATTAGCCTATCAGAAGCTTCTAAACCCATGACATCATTTTCTGGAATTTTCCAAGCTGTTTAAAGGCACAGTCAACTTAGTGTATGTAAACTTCTGACCCACTGGAATTGTGATACAGTGAATTATAAGTGAAATAATCTGTCTGTAAACAATTGTTGGAAAAATGACTTGTGTCATTTATAAAGTAGATGTCCTAACTGACTTGCCAAATCTATAGTTTGTTAACAAGAAATGTCTGGAGTGATTGAAAAACGAGTTTTAATGACTCCAACCTAAGTGTATGTAAACTTCCGACTTCAACTGTACATGAGCGCACACACACTTTACCCCCCCACCCCCCCTCTCTGTTGTTGTCTTCCTCTACAGTACTTGTTGAGCTCTGAGTAATCGTCAGTCTATCTGGTGTAATAGCATTAGCAAGCTAACACACTGTCATTATAACAGATGAAAATTATTTTTTACAACTAATTATCCAACTCTACACTGGGGATATTTAACTGCGCTGTAGACTTAAACAGGCAATTAAGGAATACTGATTAAACAATTATGGCCATGAATGAATTAGCATTTACTAATTACTTGGTACCACTGGAAGCATTGGAAGACTGATTGTGGAATATTAAATACTGGTAGAGAAAGGGTGAAAGTAATACAGGCTTATCATACCTGCTATTGTGTTCCAGTCAAGTGTTTTAGGGCAATGGTAACATTTCAATATCCTCAGTCACTTTCTTTCTTTTTTTTCTCTCTGTCTCTGTCTCCCCTCCCTTTCTCTACTCCCTCTCTCTACTCGCCATTCCACATGTCTGTATGGTTGTGATAATAGCTAACCCTGTCAACAAGAATGAGGGAGGGCATTAAAATATCAGACACCGTGCCTGCCTGCCGCCGTCTCAATTAAATTACTAATGTGTTCTCTGGCCTGATTGCAGGATCGGTAAATGATTGCCTACTCGACGGGCGATTGATTGCCACCGAGTTGGGCGAGCAGAATTTCACAGCAGAGTGAGCATGGAAGAGGAGAGAGGGATGAGAGATGAAAAGTGGACAGGTAGAGGAGGGGACAGGAACACGGGTACCAGATTGAAATACTTGAGGCAGTTTCTTCACAGATGCATGGGCACACACACACACACACACTCTGAAATGCAGGAAGTGTGTAAGCCATGTAAGCAGATACTATACTTCCATAGATCTATAGTAATATGTAAACTGATACATACTGTAGCCACACCTGGTTTAGTTATCAGTCCCCTCTCAGAGCTATCAGTCTGTATCTGCTATCCGTCCCCTCTCAGAGCTACCAGTCTGGATCTGCTATCAGTCCCCTCTCAGAGCTACCAGTCTGGATCTGCTATCAGTCTCCTCTCAGAGCTACCAGTCTGGATCTGCTATCAGTCCCCTCTCAGAGCTATCAGTCTGGATCTGCTATCAGTCCCCTCTCAGAGCTATCAGTCTGGATCTGCTATCAGTCCCCTCTCAGAGCTATCAGTCTGGATCTGCTATCAGTGCCCTCTCAGAGCTATCAGTCTGGATCTGCTATCAGTCCCCTCAGAGCTATCAGTCTGGATCTGCTATCAGTCCCCTCTCAGAGCTATCAGTCTGGATCTGCTATCAGTCCCCTCTCAGAGCTATCAGTCTGGATCTGCTATCAGTCCCCTCTCAGAGCTATCAGTCTGGATCTGCTATCAGTCCCCTCTCAGAGCTATCAGTCTGGATCTGCTATCAGTCCCCTCTCAGAGCTATCAGTCTGGATCTGCTATCAGTCCCCTCCCAGAGCTACCAGTCTGGATCTACTATCAGTCCCCTCTCAGAGCTATCAGTCTGGATCTACTATCAGTCCCCTCAGAGCTATCAGTCTGTGGTTCTGGATCTGCTCTAGGTTAGGGCAAAAATTCAGTCTAGTTCAAAGTTCTAGTTTCTGCTGAGTCATATGACTCCTGTAGTGTGTCTGTGTGTGTGGACCAAGGGTTGTTTGGTGGCTGATTCAGAGCCCTAATATGAAGCTGATTTCTGGATGCAGTGCTTGTGTGTGTAGATGTATGTGAGTGTGTGTCAATGCACTAAGATTTTCCACTGAGATAAGCCAACAAGGCTGGTCTGGGAGAACACACTGTGACTAGTCAGTCTAACAAAAAGAAAGGCCAGCGAAAGAAAACAAGAGGGAGGGAGGGAGGGGGAGAGTCAAAGATGGCTTCTGTGTTAAAGACCAAAACATGTTAGAGACCAACAGGGCAGGCATAGTGTGTGTGTGCGTGCACCACTGCATGTGTGTGTGTGTGTGTGTGTGTGTGTGGTGTATTGAATGACATCCAGTAAGCCAGGCAGTGTGTGTGTGAGATGGTGACAGCAGTTGTGTCGATGGAATGTGTCTGTCCCACTGAGGTGCCTAGACACTACTGCACTACCAGATATAAACACAGCCTGTTGCTCTGTGTGTCTGGGATTGACCCCAATATACACACACACACACACACACACACACACACACACACACACACACACACACACACACACACACACACACACACGATTGGCCAGGGGAGGTATCCATCTTAACTCTATTGGTCGTCTGGTTTGTCTGTCTAGAACCAGGGGAGGTATCCATCTTAACTCTATTGGTCATCTGGTTTGTCTGTCTGTAACCAGGGGAGGTATCCATCTTAACTCTATTGGTCATCTGGTTTGTCTGTCTAGAACCAGGGGAGGTATCCATCTTAACTCTATTGGTCGTCTGGTTTGTCTGTCTGTAACCAGGGCATTCCTGGTCCTTGAGAGCTTCAGGTGGTGCAGGCTTTTTGCTCCATCCCAGCACTGACACAGCGGACTTATCTAACCAAGGGCTTGTTGAACAGTCGATTACATCTATCAGGCGTGCTAATGCTGGTCTGGAACAAAAACATGCACCCCCTGCTGCACATACAGTACCAGTCAAAAGTTTGGACACACTTACTCGTTCAAGGGTTTTTCTTTATTTTTTACATTGTAGAATAATAGTGAAGACATCAAAACTATGAAATAACACATATGGAATCATGTAGTAACCAAAAAGTGTTAAACAAATTAAAATATAAGCCTTGAATTCTACATAAATCACGGACAGTATCACCAGCAAAGCACCCCTACACCATAAATCTCCTCCTCCGTGCTTCACATTGGGAACCACACATTCAGAGATAATCCTACTCTACTTCTCACAAAGACACGGAGGTTGGAACCAAAAATCTCAAATTTGGCCTCGTCAGACCAAAGGACAGATTTCCACCAGTCTAATGTCCATTGCTCGTGTTTCTTGGCCCAAGCAAGTCTCTTCTTCTTATTGGTGTCCATTAGTAGTGGTTTCTTTGCAGCAATTTGATCATGAAGGCCTGATTCATGCAGTCCCCTCTGAACAGTTGATGTTGATGTGTCTGTTACTTGAACTCTGGGAAGCATTTATTTGGGCTGCAATTTCTGAAGCTGGTAACTGTAATTAACGTATCCTCTGCAGCGGAGGTAACTCTGGGTCTTCCTTTCCTGTGGCGGTCCTCATGAGAGACAGTTTCATCATAGCGCTTGATGGTTTTTGCGACTGCACTTGAAGAAACGTTCAAAGTTCTTGAAATGTTCCCGATTGACTGACCTTCATGTCTTAGTAGTAATGATGGACTGTCATTTCTCTTTGCTTATTTGAACTGTTCTTGCCATAATATGGACTTGGTCTTTTACCAAACAGGGCTATCTTCTGTATATCACCCCTACCTTGTCACAACACAACTGATTGGCTCAAACGCATTAAGAATGAAAGAAATTCCACAAATTAACTTTTAACAAGGCACACCTGTTATTTGAAATCCATTCCAGGTGACTACCTCATGAAGCTGGTTGAGGGAATGCCAAGAGTGTGCAAACAAGCTGTCAAGGCAAAGGGTGGCTACTTTGAAGAATGTTTTAACACTTTTTCGGTTACTACATGATTCCATATGTGTTATTTCATAGTTTTGATGTCTTCACTATTATTCTACAATGTAGAAAATAGTAAAAAGCAGACACATGCACATTTGTGGTCTGCTGGAGGTCATTTTGCAGGGCTCTGGCAGTGCTCCTCCTTGCACAAAGGCGGAGGTAGCGGTCCTGCTGCTGGGTTGTTGCCCTCCTACGGCCTCCTCCACGTCTCCTGATGTACTGGCCTGTCTCCTGGTAGCGCCTCCATGCTCTGGACACTACGCTGACAGACACAGCAAACCTTCTTGCCACAGCTCGCATTGATGTGCCATCCTGGATGAGCTGCACTACCTGAGCCACTTGTGTGGGTTGTAGACTCCGTCTCATGCTACCACTAGAGTGAAAGCACCGCCAGCATTCAAAAGTGACCAAAACATCAGCCAGGAAGCATAGGAACTGAGAAGTGGTCTGTGGTCACCACCTGCAGAACCACTCCTTTATTGGGGGTGTCTTGCTAATTGCCTATAATTTCCACCTTTTTTCTATTCCATTTGCACAACAGCATGTGAAATTTATTGTCAATCAGTGTTGCTTCCTAAGTGGACAGTTTGATTTCACAGAAGTGTGATTGACTTGGAGTTACATTGTGTTGTTTAAGTGTTCCCTTTATTTTTTTGAGCAGTGTATAATTACACATACTGCATACTACACCTACTGCACATACCTCACATACTGCACATACTACATACTGCTCATCCTGCATACTTCTCGTACTGCATACTACACATGTTTACATACTATACATTACACATACTACACATACTGCTCATACTGCATACTACACCTACTGCACATACTACATACTGCACATATTACATACTGCATACTACACCTACTATACATACTAGAGGTCGACCGATTAATCGGAATGGCCGATTAATTAGGGCCGATTTCAAGTTTTCATAACAGTCGGAAATCGGTAATTTTGGACACCGATTTTTGACGGATTTTAAAATATTTTGTTATACCTTTATTTAACTAGGCAAGTCAGTTAAGAACACATTCTTATTTTCAATGACGGCCTAGGCACAGTGGGTTAACTGCCTTGTTCAGGGGCAGAACGACAGATTTTTACCTTGTCAGCTCAGGGATTCAATCTTGCATCCTTACTGTTAACTAGTCCAACGCTCTAACCACCTGCCTCACGATGAGCCTGCCTGTTACGCGAATGCAGTAAGAAGCCAAAGTAAGTTGCTAGCTAGCATTAAACTTATCTTATAAAAAACAATCAATCAATCATAATCACTAGTTATAACTACACATGGTTGATGATATTACTAGTTTGTCTAGCGTGTCCTGCGTTGCATATAATCGATGCGGTGCGTATTCGCGAAAAAGGACTGTCGTTGCTCCAACGTGTACCTAACCAAAAACCCAACCATAAACATCAATACCTTTCTTAAAATCAATACACAGAAGTATATATTTTTAAACCTGCATATTTAGCTAAAAGAAATCCAGGTTAGCAGGCAATATTAACCAGGTGAAATTGTGTCACTTCTCTTGCGTTCATTGCACGCAGAGTCAGAGTATATGCAACAGTTTGGGCCGCCTGGCTCGTTGCGAACTAATTTGCCAGAATTTTACGTAATTATGACATAACATTGAAGGTTGTGCAATGTAACAGGAATATTTAGACTTATGCATGCCACCCGTTAGACAAAATACAGAACGGTTCCGTATTTCACTGAAAGAATAAACGTCTTGTTTTCGAGATGATAGTTTCCGGATTCGACCATATTAATGACCTAAGGCTCGTATTTCTGTGTGTTATTATGTAATAATTAAGTCTATGATTTGATAGAGCAGTCTGACTGAGTGATGGAAGGCACCAGCAGGCGGCTGTTGGTGGCTGTTGTCGATGTGTTCCTGATTCGAGCCCAGGTAGCGGCGAGGAGAGGGATGGAAGCTATACTGTTACACTGGCAATACTAAAGTGCCTATAAGAACATCCAATAGTCAAAGGTATATGAAATACAAATGGTATAGAGAGAAATAGTCCTATAATTCCTATAATAACTACAACCTAAAACTTCTTACCTGGGAATATTGAAGACTCATGTTAAAAGGAACCACCAGCTTTCATTTGTTCTCATGTTCTGAGCAAGGAACTTAAACGTTAGCTTTCTTACATGGCACATATTGCACTTTTACTTTCTTCTCCAACACTTTGTTTTTGGATTATTTAAACCAAATTGAACATGTTTCATTATTTATTTGAGGCTAAATTGATTTTATTGATGTATAATGTTAAAATAAGTGTTCATTATTGTTGTAATTGTCATTATTACAAATAATTTAAAATTGGCCGATTTAATCAGTATTGGCTTTTTTTGGTCCTCCAATAATCGGTATCGGTATCGGCGTTGAAAAATCATAATCGGTCGACCTCTAATACATACTACACGTACTGCATACTATACATTACATATACAACATACTACACATACAACATAGTACATACTGCACATACTACATACTGCACATACTATACATACTATACATACACTACATAATGCACATATTAGGGAGGGGGAAATCCTCTCCAAGTAAAGACAGATGATTTCATCAGCAGCTGATTTGAAATAGAAAAAAGAAAAGGATGAGGAGGACATATGAGGAGTGGAGGAAGATTAAAGTTAATCTGTAACCTACAGGTGTTCTATTTGAGCAATGCCTGGCTAAAGTGTTGTCTTGGGGTGAGAGGGTTGAGAGAGTGACTCAAACAGCCCTTTGTCCGTCAGCTGGAGGAGAGAGGCTAAAGTTAGCCTGTTTTGTGGCATTCCTGGAGCGTAAATAGAACTGCATGACCAGGGAGCATGTTAGCGCTAGCCATTTAGCCGTCGCTAGGGTAATTAGCGCTGGCTGGCCTATTAACCCTATAAAAGAGCTGGCAAGCGGTTCAATGAAAGAAAGCAAGTCGGCAAAAAAACAGATAGCCAGCCAGCCAGACAGGCTTAGACCCGTCTGTCCATTTGATAACAGTAATAGCGGTCGTTTTTCCACTAAGTGATGCATGCCTGATATGAATGATAATTTGAGCTGCGGACTCATTCACGTCAATGGAATTCCTGTGTGGGTTTCCTCTGTGATAAGGATGAGCTTCCCCTCCCCCAATCCTAACCTTAACCATCAGGGGGGGAAATCTAACTGACCTTAGATCAGTAGCTGGAGCTGGACTATGCTTGGGTGTTTTCCCATGATCCCCCAGCCTCACAGCTGGACTATGCTTGGATGTTTTCCCATGATCCCCCAGCCTCACAGCTGGGCTATGCTTGGGTGTTTTCCCATGATCCCTCACAAACACAACCACAGCCAGCCTAGGCCTTGAGAGAGAGATTATGTGCAAAGTATATATATTTTCAATAAATGAGGGGAAGTGTACAGTATGTGTGTTTTGCAGCTATGTCAAAGTTTGAGAGTGGAGCTCTATGGATTTCTATTCTATTCCTGCTGTATGTTAGTGTGTGCTGAGGGAGGGGGCGTTGAAAATCAATCCAGTCTCAAGAGGAGCCTACACACAGTATCAGGCTGTTGTCCCTGACTCCTACTGGTCTATATACAAGATATTTAAGACCAAGACATACTTTCATCTTACCAACACTATAGAGAGACACACACACACACACTGACACGCACACATTGAGTCCTTTTGGGTGATGGAGTCATTATCTTTGACAGGGTCTTTGATGTAGTGTTACGTGCTCAAGGCGTTATGCTTTATGTTTGAACGAGACGTGTCGTCACATTGGAGGGACAGTCTTTCAGCCTGATAACCACCGGATCAGCCCATTTGACCTGCTTAATGCATTGTTTAAAGGGGCCAATCAATATGGATTTTCCCCACACATCCAAAGTGTGTGTGTGTGTGTGTGTGTGTGTGTGTGTGTGTGTGTCTTTGTGTGCCATGGTATTTCTGTATGCCCCCCTATAGACTATGGTAGATGTGTTTTGGAGTGTCATCAGATGTGATACGACACATGAGTACTGTGTGTACTTTCATCATAGTAGTGTCTCAATACACAAGCACAGGTGGAGCAACTGCTGTGTGTGTGTGTTCAAGGACAGAGAGGTGTGTGTTCTTGTCTCAATGAGAGCGGTGTCTAGAGCGAGAAGATAGACGGAGAGAGTTGGAGGGATGTAGTTAACTAGAGAAAGACAGAGACATGATACAGTAGAATGAGAGATGAGGGAGGGAGTATGAGTCAGGGAGAAAGAGAGACTCTAGCTAGAGAGCGAGAGAGCAACCAAAAACAAGGTCTTTGTCACTGAGGTGAAAGATGACAGAAGGAAAGAGAAAGAAGAGAGAGAAAGAAGGCAGAGAGGGAGGGAGATGGAGAAATAGTGACAAAGCGCTTAAGTAGTTTAACGACACTCATGCCAGCTTTGTATGCGTTTATGGGAGAGCTATTTTGATATATCTGATATATTGTGTGGGGCAGAGTCATGTTTTAAATACCTTCTCCTGGGGAGTAATTACATGCAGCTGTGTGTGTGTGAACAACGCAGCGCAAATTCACTGTTGGCTTTCTGTGTGTGTGTGTGTGTGTGTGTGCGTGCGTGCGTGCGAGCGAGCGAGAGAGAGACGCATGTTTCTTTTTGCGTGCGTCTATAATATGTAATCTTAGAGAGCGAGAGAAAGAGGGAGAGAAAGGCATCATTGTGTAATGAAGATGCAGTGAAATGGCAGAGAGAAGCATCTATATGGAAATAGAGAACACAGCATGCTGTCAGGATCACTGTCAGGCCAGGCACACTCGCAAACACACCACACACACATCCAATCTTATACTTGGAACAGATTATTGCAGTGCGTAATTTTCAATGAAAGTTAAATGATACATGTTCACTTCACTGTTATTATTACTTCCGGTATTATCTTCATGTGGCCCTCATTTGAAAGTCATTGTCTTGTATTTCCCTGTATAAGACTAGTGAACAACTTTCTGCTTTTTACGTGTAGTTTGTAATTGGTCCTTATTTATGAGGCTGCAGTGAATGTTTGTGGTCTCGTGGTTACATTAAACCACAGGTGTCAAATTCATTCCACGGAGGGCCGAGTGTCTGTGGGCTTTTGCGCTTTCCTTGTACTTGATTGATCAATTAATGTAGCTAATGAATAATTAGTAAAGAACTCCCCTCATCTGGTTGTCTAGGTCTTAATTGAAAGGGAAAAACAAAAACCTGCAGAAACTAGGCCCTCCGTGGAATGAGTTTGACTATGTGGTAAAGAAATGAGTAGGTAGAAGCCTAACCAGTAGGCCAGGGAAAGACATTTGTTTATCATCTTAATGTTGGGGAATCTGATCCTAGATCTGTAGGGACTTCTCTACCTTGAGATAATTGCATTGTGCTACACTCGGACACTAATAAAGAGTTTAAAGAGTTGCACATGTTTCTTTTTTGTAACAATCAATCAATCAAGTTTATTTTATACAGCCCTTCGTACATCAGCTAATATCTCGAAGTGCTGGACAGAAACCCAGCCTAAAACCCCAAACAGCAAGCAATGCAGGTGTAGAAGCACGGTGGCTAGGAAAAACTCCCTAGAAAGGCCAAAACCTAGGAAGAAACCTAGAGAGGAACCAGGCTATGAGGGGTGGCCAGTCCTCTTCTGGCTGTGCCGGGTGGAGATTATAACAGAACTATGCCAAGATGTTCAAAATGTTCATAAGTGACAAGCATGGTCAAATAATAATCATGAATAATTTTCAGTTGGCTTTTCATAGCCGATCATTAAGAGTTGAAAACAGCAGGTCTGGGACAGGTGGCGGTTCCATAACCGCAGGCAGAACAGTTGAAACTAGAATAGCAGCAAGGCCAGGTGGACTGGGGACAGCAAGGAGTCATCATGCCCGGTAGTCCTGACGTATGGTCCTAGGGCTCAGGTCCTCCGAGAGAGAGAAAGAAAGAGAGAAGGAGAGAATTAGAGAGAGCCAAGATTTTCAAAATGTTCATAAATGACAAGCATGGTCAAATAATAATCAGGAATAAATGTCAGTTGGCTTTTCATAGCCGATCATTAAGAGTTGAAAACAGCAGGTCTGGAACAGGTAGGGGTTCCATAACCGCAGGCAGAACAGTTGAAACTGGAATAGCAGCAAGGCCAGGCGGACTGGGGACAGCAAGGAGTCATCATGCCCGGTAGTCCTGACGTATGGTCCTAGGGCTCAGGTCCTCCGAGAGAGAGAAAGAAAGAGAGAAGGAGAGAATTAGAGAGAGCATACTTAAATTCACACAGGACACTGGATAAGACAGGAGAAGTACTCCAGGTATAACCAACTGACCCTAGCCCCCCGACACATAAACTACTGCAGCATAAATACTGGAGGCTGAGACAGGAGGGGTCAGGAGACACTGTGGCCCCATCCGATGATACCCCCGGACAGGGCCAAACAGGAAGGATATAACCCCACCCACTTTGCCAAAGCACAGCCCCCGCACCACTAGAGGGATATCTTCAACCACCAACTTACAATCCTGAGACAAGTCCGAGTATAGCCCACAAAGATCTCCACCACAGCACAAACCAAGGGGGGGCGCCAACCCAGACAGGAAGATCACGTCAGTAACTCAACCCACTCAAGTGACGCACCCCTCCTAGGGACGGCATGAAAGAGCACCAGTAAGCCAGTGACTCAGCCCCTGTAATAGGGTTAGAGGCAGAGAATCCCAGTGGAGAGAGGGGAACCGGCCAGGCAGAGACAGCAAGGGCGGTTCGTTGCTCCAGAGCCTTTCCGTTCACCTTCACACTCCTGGGCCAGACTACACTCAATCATATGACCTACTGAAGAGATAAGTCTTCAGTAAAGACTTAAAGGTTGAGACCGAGTCTGCGTCTCTCACATGGGTAGGCAGACCGTTCCATAAAAATGGAGATCTATAGGAGAAAGCCCTGCCTCCCGCTGTTTGCTTAGAAACAAGACAAGACCGTTAGTAACTGCTATATTGATAGCCTGTGATTACTGTGGCTATGACCAAATCCTCATACTTTGTCTAATTTGTAGGTTTTTGGGATATGTGAGAATAGTAGTATATAATATGTACAATTTCTAAAAATCTACTAGGCCTATCTTTATTTATTTTTTTATACAGTATATATTAGCGTGTTAGCTGTTAGCATGCTAGACATGGAGTGTGGTTAACATTGTATCTTCGTGTTAGCTGTTAGCATGCTAGACATGGAGTATGGTTAAGATTTTATCTATGTGTTAGCTGTGTGCATGCTAGACATGGCGTTTGATTTACATTGTATCTACGTGTTAGCATGCTGGACATGGAGTATGATTTAACATTGTATCTACGTGTTAGCTGTTAGCATGCTAGACATGGAGTATGATTAGCATTTTATCTATGTGTTAGCTGTTAGCATGCTAGACATGGAGTATGGTTATCAGTGTATCTACGTGTTAGCTGTTAGCATGCTGGACATGGAGTATGATTTAACATTGTATCTACGTGTTAGCTGTTAGCATGCTAGACATGGAGTATGATTAGCATTTTATCTATGTGTTAGCTGTTAGCATGCTAGACATGGAGTATGGTTATCAGTGTATCTACGTGTTAGCTGTTAGCATGCTAGACATGGAGTATAGTTAACATTGTATCTTCGTGTTAGCTGTTAGCATGCTAGACATGGAGTATGGTTAAGATTTTATTTACGTGTTAGTTGTTAGCATGCTAGACATGGAGTATGGTTAAGATTTTATTTACGTGTTAGTTGTTAGCATGCTAGACATGGAGTATGGTTAACATTGTATCTTCGTGTTAGTTGTTAGCATGCTAGACATGGAGTATGGTTAACATTGTATCTACGTGTTAGCTGTTAGCATGCTAGACATGGAGTATGGTTATCAGTGTATCTACGTGTTAGCTGTTAGCATGCTAGACATGGAGTATAGTTAACATTGTATCTTCGTGTTAGCTGTTAGCATGCTAGACATGGAGTATGGTTAAGATTTTATTTACGTGTTAGTTGTTAGCATGCTAGACATGGAGTATGGTTAAGATTTTATTTACGTGTTAGTTGTTAGCATGCTAGACATGGAGTATGGTTAACATTGTATCTTCGTGTTAGTTGTTAGCATGCTAGACATGGAGTATGGTTAACATTGTATCTACGTGTTAGCTGTTAGCATGCTAGACATGGAGTATGGTTAACATTGTATCTACGTGTTAGCTGTTAGCATGCTAGACATGGAGTATGGTTAGCATTTTATCTATGTGTTAGCTGTTAGCATGCTAGACATGGAGTATGGTTATCAGTGTATCTACGTGTTAGCTGTTAGCATGCTAGACATGGAGTATAGTTAACATTGTATCTTCGTGTTAGCTGTTAGCATGCTAGACATGGAGTATGGTTAAGATTTTATTTACGTGTTAGTTGTTAGCATGCTAGACATGGAGAATGGTTAAGATTTTATTTACGTGTTAGTTGTTAGCATGCTAGACATGGAGTATGGTTAACATTGTATCTTCGTGTTAGTTGTTAGCATGCTAGACATGGAGTATGGTTAACATTGTATCTACGTGTTAGCTGTTAGCATGCTAGACATGGAGTATGGTTATCAGTGTATCTACGTGTTAGCTGTTAGCATGCTAGACATGGAGTATAGTTAACATTGTATCTTCGTGTTAGCTGTTAGCATGCTAGACATGGAGTATGGTTAAGATTTTATTTACGTGTTAGTTGTTAGCATGCTAGACATGGAGTATGGTTAGGCGGAGGCGGAGGTAGCGGTCCTGTAGCGGTCCTGCTGCTGGGTTGTTGCCCTCCTACGGCCTCCTCCACGTCTCCTGATGTACTGGCCTGTCTCCTGGTAGCGCCTCCATGCTCTGGACACTACGCTGACAGACACAGCAAACCTTCTTGCCACAGCTCGCATTGATGTGCCATCCTGGATGAGCTGCACTACCTGAGCCACTTGTGTGGGTTGTAGACTCCGTCTCATGCTACCACTAGAGTGAAAGCACCGCCAGCATTCAAAAGTGACCAAAACATCAGCCAGGAAGCATAGGAACTGAGAAGTGGTCTGTGGTCACCACCTGCAGAACCACTCCTTTATTGGGGGTGTCTTGCTAATTGCCTATAATTTCCACCTTTTTTCTATTCCATTTGCACAACAGCATGTGAAATTTATTGTCAATCAGTGTTGCTTCCTAAGTGGACAGTTTGATTTCACAGAAGTGTGATTGACTTGGAGTTACATTGTGTTGTTTAAGTGTTCCCTTTATTTTTTTGAGCAGTGTATAATTACACATACTGCATACTACACCTACTGCACATACCTCACATACTGCACATACTACATACTGCTCATCCTGCATACTTCTCGTACTGCATACTACACATGTTTACATACTATACATTACACATACTACACATACTGCTCATACTGCATACTACACCTACTGCACATACTACATACTGCACATATTACATACTGCATACTACACCTACTATACATACTAGAGGTCGACCGATTAATCGGAATGGCCGATTAATTAGGGCCGATTTCAAGTTTTCATAACAGTCGGAAATCGGTAATTTTGGACACCGATTTTTGACGGATTTTAAAATATTTTGTTATACCTTTATTTAACTAGGCAAGTCAGTTAAGAACACATTCTTATTTTCAATGACGGCCTAGGCACAGTGGGTTAACTGCCTTGTTCAGGGGCAGAACGACAGATTTTTACCTTGTCAGCTCAGGGATTCAATCTTGCATCCTTACTGTTAACTAGTCCAACGCTCTAACCACCTGCCTCACGATGAGCCTGCCTGTTACGCGAATGCAGTAAGAAGCCAAAGTAAGTTGCTAGCTAGCATTAAACTTATCTTATAAAAAACAATCAATCAATCATAATCACTAGTTATAACTACACATGGTTGATGATATTACTAGTTTGTCTAGCGTGTCCTGCGTTGCATATAATCGATGCGGTGCGTATTCGCGAAAAAGGACTGTCGTTGCTCCAACGTGTACCTAACCAAAAACCCAACCATAAACATCAATACCTTTCTTAAAATCAATACACAGAAGTATATATTTTTAAACCTGCATATTTAGCTAAAAGAAATCCAGGTTAGCAGGCAATATTAACCAGGTGAAATTGTGTCACTTCTCTTGCGTTCATTGCACGCAGAGTCAGAGTATATGCAACAGTTTGTGCCGCCTGGCTCGTTGCGAACTAATTTGCCAGAATTTTACGTAATTATGACATAACATTGAAGGTTGTGCAATGTAACAGGAATATTTAGACTTATGCATGCCACCCGTTAGACAAAATACAGAACGGTTCCGTATTTCACTGAAAGAATAAACGTCTTGTTTTCGAGATGATAGTTTCCGGATTCGACCATATTAATGACCTAAGGCTCGTATTTCTGTGTGTTATTATGTAATAATTAAGTCTATGATTTGATAGAGCAGTCTGACTGAGCGATGGAAGGCACCAGCAGGCGGCTGTTGGTGGCTGTTGTCGATGTGTTCCTGATTCGAGCCCAGGTAGCGGCGAGGAGAGGGATGGAAGCTATACTGTTACACTGGCAATACTAAAGTGCCTATAAGAACATCCAATAGTCAAAGGTATATGAAATACAAATGGTATAGAGAGAAATAGTCCTATAATTCCTATAAGAACTACAACCTAAAACTTCTTACCTGGGAATATTGAAGACTCATGTTAAAAGGAACCACCAGCTTTCATTTGTTCTCATGTTCTGAGCAAGGAACTTAAACGTTAGCTTTCTTACATGGCACATATTGCACTTTTACTTTCTTCTCCAACACTTTGTTTTTGGATTATTTAAACCAAATTGAACATGTTTCATTATTTATTTGAGGCTAAATTGATTTTATTGATGTATAATGTTAAAATAAGTGTTCATTATTGTTGTAATTGTCATTATTACAAATAATTTAAAATTGGCCGATTTAATCAGTATTGGCTTTTTTTGGTCCTCCAATAATCGGTATCGGTATCGGCGTTGAAAAATCATAATCGGTCGACCTCTAATACATACTACACGTACTGCATACTATACATTACATATACAACATACTACACATACAACATAGTACATACTGCACATACTACATACTGCACATACTATACATACTATACATACACTACATAATGCACATATTAGGGAGGGGGAAATCCTCTCCAAGTAAAGACAGATGATTTCATCAGCAGCTGATTTGAAATAGAAAAAAGAAAAGGATGAGGAGGACATATGAGGAGTGGAGGAAGATTAAAGTTAATCTGTAACCTACAGGTGTTCTATTTGAGCAATGCCTGGCTAAAGTGTTGTCTTGGGGTGAGAGGGTTGAGAGAGTGACTCAAACAGCCCTTTGTCCGTCAGCTGGAGGAGAGAGGCTAAAGTTAGCCTGTTTTGTGGCATTCCTGGAGCGTAAATAGAACTGCATGACCAGGGAGCATGTTAGCGCTAGCCATTTAGCCGTCGCTAGGGTAATTAGCGCTGGCTGGCCTATTAACCCTATAAAAGAGCTGGCAAGCGGTTCAATGAAAGAAAGCAAGTCGGCAAAAAAACAGATAGCCAGCCAGCCAGACAGGCTTAGACCCGTCTGTCCATTTGATAACAGTAATAGCGGTCGTTTTTCCACTAAGTGATGCATGCCTGATATGAATGATAATTTGAGCTGCGGACTCATTCACGTCAATGGAATTCCTGTGTGGGTTTCCTCTGTGATAAGGATGAGCTTCCCCTCCCCCAATCCTAACCTTAACCATCAGGGGGGGAAATCTAACTGACCTTAGATCAGTAGCTGGAGCTGGACTATGCTTGGGTGTTTTCCCATGATCCCCCAGCCTCACAGCTGGACTATGCTTGGATGTTTTCCCATGATCCCCCAGCCTCACAGCTGGGCTATGCTTGGGTGTTTTCCCATGATCCCTCACAAACACAACCACAGCCAGCCTAGGCCTTGAGAGAGAGATTATGTGCAAAGTATATATATTTTCAATAAATGAGGGGAAGTGTACAGTATGTGTGTTTTGCAGCTATGTCAAAGTTTGAGAGTGGAGCTCTATGGATTTCTATTCTATTCCTGCTGTATGTTAGTGTGTGCTGAGGGAGGGGGCGTTGAAAATCAATCCAGTCTCAAGAGGAGCCTACACACAGTATCAGGCTGTTGTCCCTGACTCCTACTGGTCTATATACAAGATATTTAAGACCAAGACATACTTTCATCTTACCAACACTATAGAGAGACACACACACACACACTGACACGCACACATTGAGTCCTTTTGGGTGATGGAGTCATTATCTTTGACAGGGTCTTTGATGTAGTGTTACGTGCTCAAGGCGTTATGCTTTATGTTTGAACGAGACGTGTCGTCACATTGGAGGGACAGTCTTTCAGCCTGATAACCACCGGATCAGCCCATTTGACCTGCTTAATGCATTGTTTAAAGGGGCCAATCAATATGGATTTTCCCCACACATCCAAAGTGTGTGTGTGTGTGTGTGTGTGTGTGTGTGTGTGTCTTTGTGTGCCATGGTATTTCTGTATGCCCCCCTATAGACTATGGTAGATGTGTTTTGGAGTGTCATCAGATGTGATACGACACATGAGTACTGTGTGTACTTTCATCATAGTAGTGTCTCAATACACAAGCACAGGTGGAGCAACTGCTGTGTGTGTGTGTTCAAGGACAGAGAGGTGTGTGTTCTTGTCTCAATGAGAGCGGTGTCTAGAGCGAGAAGATAGACGGAGAGAGTTGGAGGGATGTAGTTAACTAGAGAAAGACAGAGACATGATACAGTAGAATGAGAGATGAGGGAGGGAGTATGAGTCAGGGAGAAAGAGAGACTCTAGCTAGAGAGCGAGAGAGCAACCAAAAACAAGGTCTTTGTCACTGAGGTGAAAGATGACAGAAGGAAAGAGAAAGAAGAGAGAGAAAGAAGGCAGAGAGGGAGGGAGATGGAGAAATAGTGACAAAGCGCTTAAGTAGTTTAACGACACTCATGCCAGCTTTGTATGCGTTTATGGGAGAGCTATTTTGATATATCTGATATATTGTGTGGGGCAGAGTCATGTTTTAAATACCTTCTCCTGGGGAGTAATTACATGCAGCTGTGTGTGTGTGAACAACGCAGCGCAAATTCACTGTTGGCTTTCTGTGTGTGTGTGTGCGTGCGTGCGTGCGTGCGAGCGAGCGAGCGAGAGAGAGACGCATGTTTCTTTTTGCGTGCGTCTATAATATGTAATCTTAGAGAGCGAGAGAAAGAGGGAGAGAAAGGCATCATTGTGTAATGAAGATGCAGTGAAATGGCAGAGAGAAGCATCTATATGGAAATAGAGAACACAGCATGCTGTCAGGATCACTGTCAGGCCAGGCACACTCGCAAACACACCACACACACATCCAATCTTATACTTGGAACAGATTATTGCAGTGCGTAATTTTCAATGAAAGTTAAATGATACATGTTCACTTCACTGTTATTATTACTTCCGGTATTATCTTCATGTGGCCCTCATTTGAAAGTCATTGTCTTGTATTTCCCTGTATAAGACTAGTGAACAACTTTCTGCTTTTTACGTGTAGTTTGTAATTGGTCCTTATTTATGAGGCTGCAGTGAATGTTTGTGGTCTCGTGGTTACATTAAACCACAGGTGTCAAATTCATTCCACGGAGGGCCGAGTGTCTGTGGGCTTTTGCGCTTTCCTTGTACTTGATTGATCAATTAATGTAGCTAATGAATAATTAGTAAAGAACTCCCCTCATCTGGTTGTCTAGGTCTTAATTGAAAGGGAAAAACAAAAACCTGCAGAAACTAGGCCCTCCGTGGAATGAGTTTGACTATGTGGTAAAGAAATGAGTAGGTAGAAGCCTAACCAGTAGGCCAGGGAAAGACATTTGTTTATCATCTTAATGTTGGGGAATCTGATCCTAGATCTGTAGGGACTTCTCTACCTTGAGATAATTGCATTGTGCTACACTCGGACACTAATAAAGAGTTTAAAGAGTTGCACATGTTTCTTTTTTGTAACAATCAATCAATCAAGTTTATTTTATACAGCCCTTCGTACATCAGCTAATATCTCGAAGTGCTGGACAGAAACCCAGCCTAAAACCCCAAACAGCAAGCAATGCAGGTGTAGAAGCACGGTGGCTAGGAAAAACTCCCTAGAAAGGCCAAAACCTAGGAAGAAACCTAGAGAGGAACCAGGCTATGAGGGGTGGCCAGTCCTCTTCTGGCTGTGCCGGGTGGAGATTATAACAGAACTATGCCAAGATGTTCAAAATGTTCATAAGTGACAAGCATGGTCAAATAATAATCATGAATAATTTTCAGTTGGCTTTTCATAGCCGATCATTAAGAGTTGAAAACAGCAGGTCTGGGACAGGTGGCGGTTCCATAACCGCAGGCAGAACAGTTGAAACTAGAATAGCAGCAAGGCCAGGTGGACTGGGGACAGCAAGGAGTCATCATGCCCGGTAGTCCTGACGTATGGTCCTAGGGCTCAGGTCCTCCGAGAGAGAGAAAGAAAGAGAGAAGGAGAGAATTAGAGAGAGCCAAGATTTTCAAAATGTTCATAAATGACAAGCATGGTCAAATAATAATCAGGAATAAATGTCAGTTGGCTTTTCATAGCCGATCATTAAGAGTTGAAAACAGCAGGTCTGGAACAGGTAGGGGTTCCATAACCGCAGGCAGAACAGTTGAAACTGGAATAGCAGCAAGGCCAGGCGGACTGGGGACAGCAAGGAGTCATCATGCCCGGTAGTCCTGACGTATGGTCCTAGGGCTCAGGTCCTCCGAGAGAGAGAAAGAAAGAGAGAAGGAGAGAATTAGAGAGAGCATACTTAAATTCACACAGGACACTGGATAAGACAGGAGAAGTACTCCAGGTATAACCAACTGACCCTAGCCCCCCGACACATAAACTACTGCAGCATAAATACTGGAGGCTGAGACAGGAGGGGTCAGGAGACACTGTGGCCCCATCCGATGATACCCCCGGACAGGGCCAAACAGGAAGGATATAACCCCACCCACTTTGCCAAAGCACAGCCCCCGCACCACTAGAGGGATATCTTCAACCACCAACTTACAATCCTGAGACAAGTCCGAGTATAGCCCACAAAGATCTCCACCACAGCACAAACCAAGGGGGGGCGCCAACCCAGACAGGAAGATCACGTCAGTAACTCAACCCACTCAAGTGACGCACCCCTCCTAGGGACGGCATGAAAGAGCACCAGTAAGCCAGTGACTCAGCCCCTGTAATAGGGTTAGAGGCAGAGAATCCCAGTGGAGAGAGGGGAACCGGCCAGGCAGAGACAGCAAGGGCGGTTCGTTGCTCCAGAGCCTTTCCGTTCACCTTCACACTCCTGGGCCAGACTACACTCAATCATATGACCTACTGAAGAGATAAGTCTTCAGTAAAGACTTAAAGGTTGAGACCGAGTCTGCGTCTCTCACATGGGTAGGCAGACCGTTCCATAAAAATGGAGATCTATAGGAGAAAGCCCTGCCTCCCGCTGTTTGCTTAGAAACAAGACAAGACCGTTAGTAACTGCTATATTGATAGCCTGTGATTACTGTGGCTATGACCAAATCCTCATACTTTGTCTAATTTGTAGGTTTTTGGGATATGTGAGAATAGTAGTATATAATATGTACAATTTCTAAAAATCTACTAGGCCTATCTTTATTTATTTTTTTATACAGTATATATTAGCGTGTTAGCTGTTAGCATGCTAGACATGGAGTGTGGTTAACATTGTATCTTCGTGTTAGCTGTTAGCATGCTAGACATGGAGTATGGTTAAGATTTTATCTATGTGTTAGCTGTGTGCATGCTAGACATGGCGTTTGATTTACATTGTATCTACGTGTTAGCATGCTGGACATGGAGTATGATTTAACATTGTATCTACGTGTTAGCTGTTAGCATGCTAGACATGGAGTATGATTAGCATTTTATCTATGTGTTAGCTGTTAGCATGCTAGACATGGAGTATGGTTATCAGTGTATCTACGTGTTAGCTGTTAGCATGCTGGACATGGAGTATGATTTAACATTGTATCTACGTGTTAGCTGTTAGCATGCTAGACATGGAGTATGATTAGCATTTTATCTATGTGTTAGCTGTTAGCATGCTAGACATGGAGTATGGTTATCAGTGTATCTACGTGTTAGCTGTTAGCATGCTAGACATGGAGTATAGTTAACATTGTATCTTCGTGTTAGCTGTTAGCATGCTAGACATGGAGTATGGTTAAGATTTTATTTACGTGTTAGTTGTTAGCATGCTAGACATGGAGTATGGTTAAGATTTTATTTACGTGTTAGTTGTTAGCATGCTAGACATGGAGTATGGTTAACATTGTATCTTCGTGTTAGTTGTTAGCATGCTAGACATGGAGTATGGTTAACATTGTATCTACGTGTTAGCTGTTAGCATGCTAGACATGGAGTATGGTTATCAGTGTATCTACGTGTTAGCTGTTAGCATGCTAGACATGGAGTATAGTTAACATTGTATCTTCGTGTTAGCTGTTAGCATGCTAGACATGGAGTATGGTTAAGATTTTATTTACGTGTTAGTTGTTAGCATGCTAGACATGGAGTATGGTTAAGATTTTATTTACGTGTTAGTTGTTAGCATGCTAGACATGGAGTATGGTTAACATTGTATCTTCGTGTTAGTTGTTAGCATGCTAGACATGGAGTATGGTTAACATTGTATCTACGTGTTAGCTGTTAGCATGCTAGACATGGAGTATGGTTAACATTGTATCTACGTGTTAGCTGTTAGCATGCTAGACATGGAGTATGGTTAGCATTTTATCTATGTGTTAGCTGTTAGCATGCTAGACATGGAGTATGGTTATCAGTGTATCTACGTGTTAGCTGTTAGCATGCTAGACATGGAGTATAGTTAACATTGTATCTTCGTGTTAGCTGTTAGCATGCTAGACATGGAGTATGGTTAAGATTTTATTTACGTGTTAGTTGTTAGCATGCTAGACATGGAGTATGGTTAAGATTTTATTTACGTGTTAGTTGTTAGCATGCTAGACATGGAGTATGGTTAACATTGTATCTTCGTGTTAGTTGTTAGCATGCTAGACATGGAGTATGGTTAACATTGTATCTACGTGTTAGCTGTTAGCATGCTAGACATGGAGTATGGTTATCAGTGTATCTACGTGTTAGCTGTTAGCATGCTAGACATGGAGTATAGTTAACATTGTATCTTCGTGTTAGCTGTTAGCATGCTAGACATGGAGTATGGTTAAGATTTTATTTACGTGTTAGTTGTTAGCATGCTA